>NC_034438.1:17490569-17757738 GCF_002078875.1 Numida meleagris
CCCTTCCCTTCCCTTCCCTTCCCTTCCCTTTTCCCTTTCTTTCAAGTGATCTGCAGGCTCCCGGTAGCACACTTTCTCCAGCCAGCATGCCCAGGACTGGCTTGGCACCTCTGCACAGCACCTGCTGGATTGCACAGCAGTATCCAGACTAGCATAGAGCCCCACTATTATGCACAATGTAGTTTGCAAATGAGTGATCCCCTAGAATACACAGAAATAGCAAAAATTCATATCTGACGAAGAGATCTCTTAACTACTCTCCAGTATTATCCCATTTACAGAAATTGCTGCTCCTTCATAAAATCAGTACTGAGAATACTTCCTCTGAGAAAAACATTTCCATCCTTATACTGCCCAGGGGAGGAATTAAAGAGAGAAGTATATACATCACAACAGGATGCACTCCAGTGTGTTATTCCTATTTTGGTACGCAGGACTTTATCTCCATTCCTGCCTTTCCACTCATTCTGTTCATAATCTTTCCCCTTGCAATGAAGCACAGAGGCATTTCCACACACTCTCTGCAACTGAGAAAGAAGTGATGCTAGAAATGAATTAAATGACTGTGTGGAAGGGGGAATTCTCACATGTGGGGTTATGCCCTCAGCAGGCCATGTTACAACATCTGTTTGTTATTATACTGGAAAGTCTCCCATTCTGCTGCTCTCATCATCCCAGGCAAAACTCCCTGGCCCTGCAAATTTACCCAATTTATATGTTTGATTTGATTCAAACTTGAAAAAGGGACTGGTTGAAACTTTTGCATTCAAGTGTTTATTTTTGAGCATGCACACACAAGAAAAGCTATTCAACAGATACAGTTTTGGAAAGGAGAGGATTACTTTGGCAATAGGAAATGTGACACCCGCCAAGGGGTGTGTTGGAGAGTTGCAGAAACATCCTGGACTAGGAAGAAAATGAGACAAGAGCATTAGTGCATTCATTTCTCCTTTTCTTCCTTCTGAACTATGTAGAACTAGGAAACTGAGGAACTGAGAAAGCTATGATTGTGACAGGACCTAGCCTAAGAAACCACTGTGGATTGGGTGGTTGCTGTGTCACACACATCTCAGGAGTTTGAATGCTGTGTGAGTGCAATCCCCTTCTTCTGCCCTGTCTTTTCCACCCATGTGAATCTGTACCTGGATCAGGCACAGACACAAAGTCATCAACATTTCTGGGAGCAAAGTGGAAAGATGTGAGTGTAAGATTGCCTGATTTGAGACAACTGTGATAAGGCAAGTGTTTGTTCCACAGAAGTTGCTCCTTTGGTTAGAATGCTGACAGGAATACTAGAAACTCAGCAAGAGAAGTCAGTGGACACATCCATTTTCTGGATAATCAATGTACAAACACTTAAATTTTGTGGGCTTCAATAAAAGCAAATATGAATAATGTGTTTGGAGGATGTTTCTGTCAGGAAGTGAAAGGGAAAATGTAATACGGCAAAGGAACAGTCTGCATAATTTGCTCTATTATCAAGGACAAAAAAAAATAAAACATCTAAACCAGAGGTTAATCCAAACCCAAATGGGTCTCCCATTTCTCTAGAAATCAATGGTGGAATCTCTCTTTTTCTAAGTAATTTAGGATAAAATCAGCATGACCTTTTGGGACATATTTTTGGGAAGAATATCCTTCAGGTAGTAGGGCTTTCTTAAAGGTTTTGGCACATGAGTTGTAGGATCAAAAGGAGCGTCCACCCTGCACAAAACTGTCTTTTATATCTTTCACAGCTCTGTTTCCTCCAGACCTGAAGATGTGAGGAGTTCAGTAATAAGTCAGGAGTGAGTCAGATGGTGAAATGAAAATAGTATCTTTGCTTCAAGCACTGTCTCCTTTGTATGATATTATTAATGCCAAAGGGTTATTAGTTGCCAGAAGTACTAGAGACTCTGCTGTGTGTTTATTTATAAAGACAACAGTGAACTGAATGAAAGCATCATTTGAAAAATATATAAAAAAAATTATTAACACAGCAATGTTGATAATTGATAAGCAAACACAGGCAGATTTAGAAATGGCACTTTGACTTCCATCAGACTGCTTTTCTTTTTTTGTATGGAGGCTTCAGTGCAGCAGACTTCTTGAGTATTTTGTAAAACATGAAAATAATCTCCAAAATAGGTACTGATATTATGCAATCACAGTTCTGTTCAAGTTCTGGTCTACAAAAGTGATCCCCTAGCAAAACTCAACATAGCAACTGCAGTCTAAATTAAGTAAGAGAGCTTACATTCCTATCTGCTTCTGGTGAGTGAATAGCTCAGCTACAATGGCATCGTGGTCTGCTGTTGCTCATTTCTCATCCATCCCTTTCAGCTTCCCAAATCTCCCATGCAGAACACCCTAATTCCCCAAACTTCTCTGGGGTTTCTAATTCCCCAAACCTCTCCTGGGTTCTCCACTTACCCATCCCTGAGATGCCTTGTCTTCCTACTATGACTCACACAGCTCATACATGTACAATGGATGGAAGAGGGTTTCTGGAAACAAAGGCAGCAAAGATCAAAGACTTCCAGCAATGCTTTCTTTCTACCAGTCTTCCTTCATAGCATCATCTGCCAAAGTCTGAGGGCCATTTTTATATCAGCTGAGAGAACATTTCAGAACATCTTGCCTTCCTTTAAGACTCAGAGGATCATCTGCACATTTCAGAGACCCAGAAGATCTGAGTGCATTTTCATGAATAAGGAATATGAGTACCTCCACATGGTAGAGCAAGCAATTGGATGTTGAGAGCTGACCCATACCTAGTCTCGCCAAATTACAAAGGGTCACATTCTGTTCTGTCTCCAGTCATGCCATCAGAGCATGGTATAGAAACTCCACGAAGGGTAGATGGAGAAAAATATGTCCCCTAGAAGTCTTCTGATTCTATCAGAGACTGGTCAGGTCTGAGATGTGAACTACTACTACTCTTCTGAAAACAGTTGTCTCTTGAAATGCTTCACATTTTTGCAAGTTTGGACCTTGCTAAGTTCAAAACTTTTGTATTGGAAAACTCCCTCCCCTAAAGACAAGCATTCAAAACATCTTCCCTTGAGCCCTAGCAGACAGTTATCAGAGATGAAGACCAACTTTTCAGAAGCACCTGCAGCATCTCAGCATCTGCATCTGTGGAAACATCCTAAAATTTTACTGCTTTTTTATTTTTTTTTTTTTTTTTTTTTTTTTTTTTTTTTTTTTTTGTCTGTAGCGTGGGGTTGCTTTGCTCCATTTAAAGGAACATCAGCACACCACAATGGCAAATATCTCACAACAAATTGTTACTTGAATGTTGCTTTTTCAGACTTTTCCTCTAATGGCTCTGCAAAGTTAAGTTCCATGCATGAACACTGTACCAATATCAATGCTCTAAAACTATTCTTGTAATAGTGCTGTGACACATTCTAATGTGTTTAGGAAAAAAAGTACTCATCCCACTAAAAACCATCCCACAACTAGCATTCAATAATATATGAACAAAGATGAATAGCATTTAATGAAACAACACATTCACCCAATGAACAGCATACAAAGATGTATTCTAATGTCACATCTAGATCTGTTTATGGTGAACTGGAAACAGTGAGGTTGCTCAGAGGGCACATTTCAGCTCTAAATCAGAAAGTATTTTATTGTGTACTGTCTAGCATTACTGATATTTGCCTGTGCTAGAAGCATGTAGTGCATGTAGTGGAGGCAATAACAACAACAACAACAACAACAACAACAATAATAATAGAAACAACTCCTGAGATATTTTCCTACTTGTTACTTCTGCAGAGGCCAAGAGAGCAGAGAGAAGGAGCAGGAAGATAGAAGGGAGGGAAATTCTGTGGAGAGGAAGCACATTTAGCTCTGATTTGTGGGACTTACAGAACTGCCCTAAAAGGAAAACTGCAAAAATTTCAAATGTGATGCCAAATTCTGTTCTGGTGCTGTTCCACCACCTTCTATGGAGTCTCTTCAGAAAGACCATCAATGTAATATTATGTACTAGGAAAATAGGGAGCTTATTCTTCCACAGAGAAAAATGTGAAAAGATCCTAACATTGCACTATTAAGCCTTGTTACTTTGGAGACATAATCTGTTTTTTTTTTTAATGTTTTAACAGGAAAAGACTGCTATGCAAATGTCCTGCACAGCACGGGTATGTACAGCCATGGATGCCACTGCATGAAACCTGTCCTTTGCATGCATCTCCTGGGCCAGCAGAATGTGGGCGGCGTGTGTTGGAGCTGTGGTCACAAGGGTGGAGCTGGTGCTTCCCAAGGGCCTTCTTCTCCTGTGGAGGTTGGCAGCAGCTCCATCCCTAAGTCCTGTTGGCATGACCTCCCTTCACAGCTCGCTTGCTGATAGGTCACCCTAGACCCAGTGAGGAGACTCCATCCATCAAAGCCTCCCAGGTGTGAAGATCATTGACTGTGAGCTGAAAACTGAAGAAAGGATTCAACTGGTAACCTTTGCATGAGTAGATACTTGGTTTGTCATCATGCTGTGGGTTGCACTGTTGGAAGCAGCTGGACATCACAGAGCTTGACAAACGGCAGATCTGGTGGAAAAAGCTGGTACTTTGATTTGTCAAAAAGATGCAAGATGTAAAATATTTTTACCGGAAATCCTGACAGAAAAAAAATCTGTATTCCAACTGTGATTTTGAAGATACGTAATTACAGAAACAGATCCCTACTTTACTTGGAGTGAATCAGAAAATCACTTTACAAAGGAGACATAGCTTTTCTAGACTTTCTTAGTTCTAAAGAACAAAGAGTTGGGTTTCACAGGACTTTCCTGAAAGGTTGCAAACAACATAGTTGCAATGAATTACTGTGAAGTCAAAACTGTTGAACTGCCCACACGCCTGCCTCAGGCCCTGTAGTTTGCTTCACTTGTTCATGCTGTTGAATAAAGACTGCTACTTGCAAAGTATACTATTATTAACCCTGTTTCTCCCTGTTGCACATCTTCCTACAATAACAAATAAACCTTTGGCGTATGACTGAAACAAATGTACCTAAGCTTAATCCATAAACTTTCAGGGTCTATATTTTTTTTTAATTTAAATGAAGATTTCATTAAAATAGATAACAAAAGAAACCATCAGCAGTGGAATAAACAAGCTCTTCATCTAGTGCCAATAGAACTATTGCCAGGTCTTTTTATTGAAAAAGAATGAGATTCTTTGTGGAAAACCAAACAAGGTTGCTTCTTAGACGTAGGCTGGCAAATGGCAAATTGAAGAGTTCAAACCAGAACCCGTTTGTGTAGCAACAACACTCGGAAGGATTCTTTTCCTCTCATTTCAGCTTTGTTATAATTCTCTCTTAAATACTTCAATTTAAATTCAATATGACTAGGACTTTTACAAATCATTCAGAATAAACAGAACAGTACAAGTCCTTTTTTTTTTTTTTTTTTTTTTTTGGTACTGCCATAACATCTGTGTACTCTTTCTATTAAAAAAATACCATCTTCATGTTTTAGATTTGTGCTCTGATATTCAACAAGGGTATTTATAAACCTGTCTCAAAATTCATCTATCTTCTTGTGTGGTGTGGGATATATCCAGGTCCTGTACAGATTCTGCTGCCAGAATTCAATAAATAAGGCAATGCTGTCTGAGAATAAACATGGTAAGTATCTGCAATCCTTCCAAGTACATATGTTTTCTATTTTAGAGAAGGACAGTCAAAATACATAAAAATACTTACTGTGTTATAACACAGTGAAGCTTACAGCTTGCATATGACTTGTATGTAGGCATTAAGATTTGGACAGGAAACATCTCTGGACAGACACTGACTCTGTAAAACTAGAAAATGTCTTGTATGGTTATATAAGGCATGTTCCTAACTCAAAACCAAGAATCTTATTGGCTTGTGAAAGGGATGGGATACAGACCCAGTTTTCATTCCCTTCTTCCCTTTGGATTACTGAAGGATTCTGCAGACATTGAGCACTAGGTCTTCTGTGTAGATGGAGGAAACACAAAGCAATGTAAAAATGGGTGAAAAATCTAGCCAGATGAATCTCACAAAAATTAGTGGATAATGAAGTCATCAATAATCAGTGACACATATCCTGTGCAATGTAGGTTTGCAGACCAGCGAAGAGGGTTGTTTGGAAAAACAATAGTTGTCTTCTGGCAAATGTTCTTTCTTGCTGGGTTAAAAAAAAAAACTTGTTAAGATGCAAAAAGCATTGGAGGATTGTTTTAGCTTTACAGCTGTATGAAAAGAGAACATAATTATAGCTGCCACTGTAAATACTTTTGAAGCCAGGATGATTCCCTTCCACTGTTTATCAATGAATGGAATTATTCAATATGTATAATCCTTCCAAGATTAAGAATCATTAGCTAATAAGCTATGCCTTCGTGGACCTTTAACATCTGCATTTTCCTAATCACAGAAATGCATTTGTCACAGTGAGCAAAGAGAGGAAACACGCAACCTGTCCCCAGCTGAAAACCTTATGAATGCAGGGACACTGGGGGAAAGGCTGTGGGGAGGGAGCCAGGTCCACATGCTGGTTTAAAATAACCTACAGGGATGATGGGTTTTAAAAGACAGCCTCCTAAAAATACCCCAAACTCAATAAACCACAGTGTTTATGGATTTTCAAAGCACAAAGAGGGCACCTTGGGAACTGTGGGTGCTGCTCAGTTCAGCTGCTGCCAGCACCCCTAAGAGCAGCTCACGCTGTGCTCTCCAGCCACGTCTACCTTGTCACAATGGGTTTAATTGTGCATTGATGCTGGCAGGCAGTGAGATGACAGGCGGCCCTGAGGAAGAGATTTATCCTCTTGTGCAGGGCAGTTTGATAAGACATCGTCTCTGCACAGCCACACAATGGCTTTTTTATTTGTTTACTTAATACTGGGCTGTTTCAGAAGTGTGTGCAGCTGAACTGGCAGGAGATGCGAACAGAGCGCGATCGTTTGGGAAATACGGGGGTGGCAATACACAGGAAAACAGCCTCTGTCTTCTTCACAGGGAAGTCAGCTGATAAACTGATCTGAAGGCAGTGTATCTTCCTTCCTGTAAAATGCAATAACAGGCAGATCTTGTGACCTCCATGGCCCTCTGCTGTGTTGATGCCTGGCCGGGGAGGGAAAGGGGGAAGCTTTCCTTGGCAAGCATCGCTGGTCCCTGCATGAATCATGAGGCCACGCCGCCAGCACCAGCCAGCAGAGCCAGCACAGCGGGCTGTGCCGCCCTCTGAGCAGGCCCTGCTCAGGGAGATAAGCTGCAGCAGCCCTTTCATCACACATCCGCTGTGGGCTTCCCGTCACAGCCACCGACTGGGCCCAGGGGACAGGCGGCCAAGAGCCAGCGGCCACTGGCAGGGCCTTTCACATCCTTTCTTGGGCTGGGCTTTCCCCACAGTGCTGAGCAACACTCTGTTCATGCCAGCCTGTTGCATGTGCAGCTTTAGCCCCAGCTGCTCTCCTCCCTGTCTTGGCAGTGTGTGGCAGAGTAAACATCATAAAGAACATAAAAAGGAGTTTTCCTGAGTTTTCCCTGAAGTTCCTTGGCAACGGAAAGCTTTAGCAGGGTGAGGTTGTTTTTTTTTTCCCCTGGAGAAAACATTCCTCCCACCCTTCTTCCTTCTCAAATAAAGCTGATAAAAAGTCAAGCCTTGTGTTTGATAGCAGTGCTCTGCTGTCCCACTAGGAAACTCTGGCTGAAAGAGTTAACACTCGCTCACCTGCTTTCCATCACACTGTGTCCACTGCACTTATCCTCTCCATGAATTAACTTTGCTTTCTAGTACCCATATAGTGGAGGTTCACCCTTGCTGCACAGGCTGGTGGCAGTGAGCAGACATCAGGCCAGGCTTTCTCCTGTCTTGCACGTCAGAGAACTCTTCATAAAAGCACTGTGTGAGTGTAAAACATGACAACCTCAGATTTAGTGGTATTTTAAAATGTTACTTCCAAAAAAACACATACCTCCTCTAAAAGATTTGAGGGAGCTCCTCCCTCATCCTCTCAGCATTTTGCAATAAACGTTTGTAGGTTTATTTGTGTCACCATTAAATATGTTTGTGTTAAATAGGAAAGCCAAAATTTTTGATCATAATCAGCAAGAGACACCTCCTTCTCAGACGTTCTTTTAGGTATCACTGGTCAGAGATCATCTAGGCAAATTCAATGCACACAAATGCATGGGGCCCCAACGGAATGCAACTATGAGTGCTGAGAGAGCTGGCAGAATTGTTTGCAGAACCACTCTTGATCATCTATGAAAGGTAATGGAGAATGAGATGGGTGCCTGGAGATTGAAGGAAGGGCAAGAAGGAGGAGTCGGGCAACTACAGGCCAGTCAGCCTCACCCCTGTCCCTGAGAAAGTGACGAAACAGCTTATTCTGGATGTCTTCTCCAAGAAAGTAGAAGAACAGAAGGTTATTAGAAGTAGTCCTTTTAGTCCTGTGGCACTCAAAACTGCATGCAGTACTCAAGGTGAGGCTGTGTTAGTGTAGTATAGAGTGGGACAATCACTTTCCTTGATGGCTGACAATGCCATGCTTGATGCACCTCAGGATACTGTTGGCCTTCCTGGCTTCCTGGGTATGCTGTTGACTCATGTTCAACTCACAGTCAACCAAGACACCTAAATCTCTTTCAGTGGGGTTGCTTTCCAGTGTCTCATTCCTGATCTGTATGTATAGCCAGGGTTGCCCCTTCTCAGGTTCAGAAGCCAGCACTAACTGCTCTTGTTAAGCTTCATGCGGTTAGTGATTGCCCAGTGCTCTAATTTGTCTAGAACTCTCTACAAGGCCTCTCTGTCCTTGACTGAGTCAACAGGTCCTGACAATTTAGTATCATCAACAAACTTACTCAAAACACCTTTTACTCTTACATCCAAGTCATTTATGAAGACTTTAAAGACAATTGGCCCTAAAATGGAGCCCTGGGGAATCCCACTAGTGACTGGCCACTGGCCTGATGTAACCTCATTTACTAAAGAACTTTGGCCTGATCCCTCAGCCAATTGCTCACCCATTGCATTATGATTCTGTCTAGCTTTTGTCCTTTTGTCCAGAAGGATTATGTGAGAGGCAGTATTGAAAGCTTTACTGAAATCCAAAAAAAAAACCCAAAATATTAACTGGCTTTGCTTGGTCAACTAGATAGGTGACTTTGTCAGAAAAATAATTTTAAGTTAGTTAAACAGGACTTCTTGTTAAACATCTACATCAGTGACCTGGATGAAGGGATAGAATGCACCTTCAGCAAGTTTGGTTATGATTCGAAGCTGGGAGGAGTGGCTGATACACCAGAAATACACCACTGCTATTCAGTGAGATCTGGACAGGCTGGAGAGTTAGGTGGAAAGCTACTTTATGGGGTTCAACATGAACAAGTGCAGAGACATACACCTGGGGAGGAAAAAAACACATGCATCAGTACAGGTTTGGGGCTGATCTGGAAAAGGGCTCTGCAGACAAGGATCTGGGTATCTTGGTGGACACTAGGTTGGCCATGAGCCAGCAGTGTGCCCTTGTGGCCAAGAAGGCCAATGGTATCCTGGGGTACATTAAAAAGGGCGTGGCCAGCAGGTTGAGGGTGATTCTCTTTCCCCTCCATTTTGCCCTGGTGAGACCATGTCCAGAACGTTGTGACCAGTTCTGGGTTCCTCAGTTCAAGAAAGACAGGAAACTTCTAGAGAGGGTCCAGCAAAGGGCCAGCAAGATGATGAGGAACCTCATCATTCCTGTTACAAGGAAAGGCTGAGAGACTTGGGACTGTTCAGCTTGGAGAAGACTAAGGGGGGGATCTCATCAATATTTATAAATATCTAAAAGTCAGGTGGTAGGTAGATGGGGCCAGGTTCTTTTCAGTGGTGCTCATTGACAGGATAAGGGGCAATGGGCACAAACTGGAAGACAGGAAGTTCCACAAGAACGTGAGGAAGCACTTCTTTATTTTGTGGGTGAAAGAGCACGGGAACAAGCTGCCCAGAGAGGTGGTGGAGTCCCCTTCTCTGGAGATATTCAGATCTCGACTGGACACTTTCCTGTGCAATTTCCTTTAGTGAACCTGCTTTAGCAGGGAGGTTGGACTAGATGACCTCCAGAGGTCCAACCCCTACAATTCTGTGATTCTGAGTCTTTGCAGTGGTCTCACTGTGTGGAAAGTATGTAGACAATATGACTGGTAGCAAGCTGAATCCATCTCCCATCCATGGGAGAGACGTGATAGGCTGAGTCATGATGCCTATCACTGGCATTATGTGCCATGGTGCATTGCCACCAATGGGCAAGATTCAAAGTATAATTCACAACTACTACTGCTTTTTCACCTGAAGTACTAGCTGCAGTTTACATTTTCGGACCAGCCAGTGGTCAGCGGTCCACATGAATGTGCTGTTTATAGGTGGGAAACTTGGAAATGATCCTAGATCTAGGATATAACGTTAATTAGAGAAATACATGTTACAAATTCAACTTTTAGCTATTGGACAGCATTCCTTGTAGTAGTGGAAGTTCAGGTTCAAAATTCTGTCTCCTAAAATGGGCTCAATTAAAAGTAAAAAAAACAACAAACTGATGGATATTTTCCCATTAGGGACCATTTGCAACTTTCTTCTATTTCTTCTTATCCATCTGGAAGGGTGAAAGATTCCCATGTAGTCTCTCCGGGGCATTTCTCAGGAGAAGGAAGCCATCTTCCTTTGTGACGCAGTTTAACTAATGCAAACACCAGCATGTCTGACCCCAGTAAATCTCTGCTGAGCTCAAGGCATATTTTGGCAGAACTCAATGTGGATCAGTTACACGGGCTCTGAAAATCACTTAGTTCTTCTGCTGTGGGTCAAATGCATGGCAGGAAATGTGCTAATGGCTACAGCACAGCAGCCTGCAGGGTAATGCCTGATTCTGTTGTCCCAGCTTCTTGTAGCCTAGATGAATGCATCCTGGTGAAAAATTTATCTTGGCTCTGAAATCACCCACATTTTTTACCTTTGAAAATATAGTGATTTTTTTCTGATTATGTTTCTTTACAAAGTGAGGTGGAAGGTTGGCAAGTGATGACTCATTAAGTTTATGCTGAATACATGTCTAGTTTGAAACAATACTATTACACAAAAGGTAAAGATGCCTAAGAAGAAGAAAGGATTGTTTTATTACCATTAAAGAAAAAAAGAAAGGAGAGAGAGAAGGCAGGAAGTATTTTTCCCTCTTTCTTATTAGTGCACACTTCAGAAGGCTAAAGCCTGAATCTTCAACCTCTATAAAATTTCCATGTGAAAGAAATCAATTAATTTAAGACAACTCCATGTTCCTGTGTGTTTCCTGAGCTGTAATAAAATTAGTAACGTGTCCCAGGGTTCTGCTTTAGGTTCCCCCAGATCAGCTGTTTTGTACTTCTCAGCCAAAAGAGATCAAGGCAGTACATTTATGTCAGTCAGTTGTTGGTACTCCTATTTTAATTCCTGTTCCTATGCTCTGACCACAGAAGAATTACTGCGCACATGTGTTCAGGGAAAAGCATAAGTATGTCTGTTGACAGTATCTGTAATAACTGTCATTTCTCAAGATGTCTTGCACATACATATGTGGAAGAAAACTCTGTCTTTGCTTAGTGGGTCCCTCTTATTTGCCCTGGTCAGGTCTGTGGGAAAGCTGCACGAAAGATAATCTGAAATAATATATGAAATATTGTGAAAGAGAGTGTTTCTTCACAGTAAATAGACCCGTAGTTGGACAAGAATGACTTTTAGGATAGGGCCTAATTTTATTCAATGCTATGTTTACAAGATGGAATAACCAGGATCTCTGCTGAAATGCATAGACTGAATGATAGATACTTCATGTTATTTCAGCATACCTGAAATCTTCAGAAGTAAATTATGCACCACCTTTTCCTGAATCTGTATTCAGGATGCTTTTGCTCTGTGAGAGGGACTGTCTTTTGATGTTTATTCTCCAGGACCCAGCTCTAAGAGTCTGCAGTCTTGAGGTAGCACTTTGGTATGAATAGCAGCTCTCCCACCTCAGAAAAGAGGAGGTGTTCTGGATGTAAACCTCATTTGTCCTTTTTACCTCCCCTGAAGGGAATGAATTTCTGCTTGAGCATTTATATCATGTTGCACATTTGTGACTGTGCTTCTCTTCCTAACACATGCGCTCTCTCTTGACTGTGAATCATTAGTCACTCCAGAGATCCTGTGTAGTCTCTGTATTGTGAGGTCTCTCATCAAGCTAACAAGCAAATTGTCCCTGACAGTCCTTGCCAAACTCCTGATAAAGATTCTGAAACATAAAGACACCCTCGCTTTTTCTCTCCCCCTTGTAAAATCAATCAGACTTACAATTTAAATAGGCATGTGACCGAAAGGAGTGATTTTCCCAGACTATCAGGGTCCTGGGAAGGGGAGCTAAGGAGGATCTTTCTGCTTGTCATTTACTGCTGAAAGAAAGTGAGTTACATGTAATCCTGTGATAAATCATCAAATACAGATAAATATTTTTAAATAGCTGTAAACAGTCTATTTACCCTTCTGGAGATGTTTACTATACTATATTCTCTAAATCAGGCCTTTCTGATTTTACTAAGGTCATTGCTGGAATGTGTTAACATCAGTTACAGGAACACATGAGGTGACTGATGTAATTGAGCTTGATGCTTTGGCCTGGGAAATTAAGTGAAAACTACACAGTTTGCTGAAAAGCATGGCTAACAGGTCCACAGATTAAAAAGCAGCTAATAAACCTATAAAGACTCTTACATTAAAACCTCTCTAATTTGCAGAATGCCGTGTTATAAAAATTACACATCATGCTACCCCCAATCCTGAAAGATTCACTCAGTTTCTCAGCACTGCAGAAGGATTTCCGTGGTAAGGCTTCATTTACTTCAAGTACTTTAAAGAATTAATATCATTTTTCAAATAAATGATCAAAATCTACTCTGTGATTCATTACTTGTTCTAGTGTTTGCTCATTTATGTCTCACTTTGCAGTTTGCCAGGGTTTTCCTGCTGGTGCAAATTAAATGAGGTTTGGCTATAGAGATTCATTGATTTTAAGTCAGAACTGCCAACACAAAACATTTAAATATGTTGAGCCAGATCCCCATTTTGTGTGAGTGACTGAAAAATTACCTTCTCCCTCCCTCTTCTTTTTATGTGCCTTTGGATTTGGAAACTTCAGTCAGAACTTGGATGACATTTTCAAGCCTCTCTTCACAACAATGTGATGCTTTTGCAAAAAAAGACAAATGTCACTCCAAGATGTATTAGAAGGAATGCTGGATATAAGACAAGAGAGGTAATTATTCTGCTTTAGTTGGCACTGGTGCAGCCTCATCTGGCGCAATGTGTTCAGTTTTGGGTGCTGCATTTTAAGATAACTGTAGACAAGCTGATAAGAGAGCACAAGATTATAAGAGATCTAGAAAATATGAACCTCTGAGAAAGGTTAAGAGAGCTGGGACTGTTTAGTCTAGGAAGTAAAGACAGAAGGAAGATAATACTTTAGAAATGCATTAAAAATATTCTAAAGAAAGCAGAAACCAACTTTCCCTTCTCCACAGATTGCAGGACAAGAGGTAACTGGCTAATTCACCACTTAAATTTATACTGAGATTAAAGAAAAAATCTGATTACAAATACAGTTTAACACTGGAAAAGGCTTTTTGGAAACAAGGAGATCTCCTTTACTGGAGGTTTTTAAACACAGTTGAGGCAAACAACTGGCGTTCATAATACTGGCTGTGTGCGGCTCTGCAGTGGTTCTGAGGGCAAGAAGCAGACATTTAACAAGATGTGGAATAAAGTTGAACCTGTAACACAGCTCTTTGCCTCTACTATGAGAACCATGGCAAAAAATCACAAGTCTGTAATACTCTGGAATACATGTCGTGACCCTTTGCATGGACTTCATGTAAAGCATAGGATACAAAATGTCCCTCTATGGATATCTCACTGAACCTCCTAATTCCAAACTGATCTAAACACGTTTATTACACAGATATCCAATCTAACTCTAAAGAGTCTTTGTTCCTTTCTCTAGCAAAAAAGATTTCACTATAGTTCTTTCTTTGTTGCTCTAAATGCTGATTATCTTCAAGACTGCCAGGAATGTCCATTTTGTTCCTATACATTCAACTTCATCTGGCCCCTACTCAATCTCATTAAAGTTGCTTGCCAGAAGATGTTATTTGTATTTATAAACCTAGAGAAGGTCAGGTTACTGTATGGCCTTATGATCAACAAGCTGAGCAAAACTTTTGCATCTCATTGTAACTGACAAACCTGAGGGAGATTATGCCATTCAGAGAGACCTAGACAGGCTGAGAAGTGCATCCAGGAAGACTTTGTGACGTTCAACAAAGCCAAGTGCAAGGTCTTGCACCTGGGTTGTGGCAATCCCCACTATCAGTACAAGCTGGGATAGAGTAAAATGACAGAGCACAGCCCTGCCAAAAAGGTCCTGGGTATACTGGTGGATGGCAAGCTGTTCATGAGCCAACACTGTCCCTTCACAGCGCAGAAAGCCAACTGTAGAATCATAGAATCACCCAGGTTGGAAAACATCTAATCCAAATGTCCACCTGCCACCAATATTTCTTCAATAAACCATGTCCTGTAGTCCAACATCTATATGTTTTTGAACACCTCCAGGGATGATGACTCAGCTACCTCCCTGGGCAGCC
This sequence comes from Numida meleagris, assembly GCF_002078875.1. Lineage (NCBI taxonomy): Eukaryota > Metazoa > Chordata > Aves > Galliformes > Numididae > Numida > Numida meleagris. Next base: position 17,505,222 of record NC_034438.1, read on the forward strand.
CATTCCAGTTTCTGACCACTCTTTCAGAGAAGGAATTTTTCCTAATGTCCAACCTGAACCTCTCATGTCACAACTTGAGGCCATTCCCTCTAGTCCTATCACTAGTTACGTGGGAGAAGAGGTCGACTCCCACCTAGCTACAGTCTCCCTTCAGGTAGCTGTAGAGAACAGTAAGGTCTCCCCTGAGCCTCCTCTTCTCCAGACTAAACATTCCTAGCTCCCTCAGCCGCTCCTCATAAGACTTGTGCTCCATACCCCTCACCAGTTTTGTTGCCCTTCTCTGGAGATGTTCCAGGGCCTCAATGTCTTGTAGTGAGGGGCCCAAAGCTGAACACAGTACTCGAAGTACGGCCTCACCAGTACTGAGTACAGGGAGATGATCACCTCCCTGCTCCTGCTGGCAACACTATTTCTGATATGAATCAGGATGCCATTGTTCTTCTTGGCTACCAGGGCACACTGCTGGCTCATGTTTAGCCAAGCACTGACTGACACCCCCAGGTCCATTTCCTCAACACAGTCTTTCAGCCACTGTGCCCCAGGCCTGTTGTGTTACCTGGGGTCACTGTGACCAAAGTGCAGGATCTGGCAAGTCCAGATCCTGCTGTAGGACCTTCCTACACTCAGGCAGATTGACACTTCCTCCCAGCTTAATGTCCTGTGCAAACATACTGAGGGTGCACTCAATCCCCTTGTCCAGGTCGTCAATAAAGGTATTAAACAGGATAGGCCCCCATACTGACTCCTGGGGAACACGACTTGAGACTGGTCACCAGCTGGATTTAACTCCATTCATCACCACTCTCTGGGCCTGGCCCTTCAGCCAGTTCTTTATGCAGCAGAGACTACATCTGTCTGAGCCATGAGTTGCCAGCTTCTCAAGGAGAATACTGTGGGAGACAGTGTCAAAAGCTTTGCTGAAGTCTAGGCAGACTATGTCAACAGCCTTTCTTTCATCCACCAGGCTGGTAACCTGGCCACAGAAAGAAATAAATTTGGTCAAGCAGGACTTGCTATCACGAAACCATTCTTGCTAGGTCTGATCCCCTAGTTGTCCTGCACATGCCATATGATCTCAGTCATGATGACCTTCTCCATAGCCTTCCCTGACACTGAGGTCAGGCTGATGGGCCTGGATAGTCCTTACAACTGTTCTTGTAGATGGGAGTCACACTGGCAAGTTTCCAATCTTCTAGGATCTCTCCAGTTGATCAGGACTGCTGATCAGGCGTACCCCCCTAGTGAGTGACAGAAGCAAACTGGTAACAACAGACAAGGAGAGGGCTGAGGTACTTAAAAAGTTTTTTGCCTCAGTCTTCCCTGATAACTGCTCGCCACACATCCCTCAAACATTTGCTATGGTAGGAGGGGATCAGGGAAGCAATGTCTCTCCCACTGTAAGTGAAGATCAGGTTCGTGACCACCTGAGGAACCTGAGCATCCACAAGTCTATGGGTCCCGATGAGGTACGTCCTAGAGTCCTGAGGAAATTAGCTGATGTGGTTGCTAAGCCAATCCCAATCATATTTGAAAAGTTGTGGCAATCAGGTGAAGTGCCTGGTGACTGCAAAAAAGACAACGTCACACCCATTTTTAAAAAGGGTAGAAAGGATGACCCTGGGAACTGTTGACCTGTCAGTCTCACCTTTGTGTTGGGGAAGATCATGGAACTTAGTATAGCTTCCTGGAAGCTATACTAAGGCACATGGAAGGCAGGGAGTGACACAGGGAGGATACAAGCAGGAAATCCTGCTTGACCAACCTAGTGGCCTTCTATGATGGTATCGCTGCATCAGTGGACCAGGGAAGAGCCACAGATGTCATCTGTCTGGACATCAGTAAGGCCTTTAACACAGTACCCCATGACATCCTTCTCTCCAAACTGGAAAGATATGGATTTCATGGGTGGACTGTTCGATGGACAAAGAACTGGCTCAAGGATCCAGTCCAGAGAGTGGTGGTCAGTGGTTCAATGTCTGGATGGAGATCAGTGACAAGTGGTCACTGCTTGACCTGGAAGTCTCGGATGGGGAGTGGAATAAACCCCGCACGATTCAGGAGGAAATGGTCAGAGACCTACTACTCCACGTGGACTGTCACAAGTCCATGGGGCAGGATGAGATCCACCCGAGAGTACTGAGGGAGCTAGCGGAAGAGATAGCCAAGCCGCTTTCCATCATCTATCGGCATTCCTGGTCAACTGGAGAGGTCCCAGAAGACTGGAGACTTGCCAATGTGACTCCCATCTACAAGAATGGTCATAAGGAGGATCTGGGGAACTACAGGCCTGTCAGCCTGACCTCGATGCCACGGAAGGTTATGGAGCAGATTGTCCTGAGGGAGAGCACGTGGCATTTGCCACGGGGAATCAGGCTCAGCCAGCATGGGTTTGTGAAGGGCAGGTCCTGCTTGACCAAACTGATCTCCTTCTATGATCGAGTGACCTGTCTGGTGGATGAGGGAAAGGCTGTTGATGTGGTCTACCTAGACTTCAGCAAACCCTTTGACACTGTTTCCCACAGTGTTCTCCTGGAGAAACTGGCAGCCCGTGGCTTGGACAGGTACATCCTTTGCTTGGTAAGCCGCTGGCTGGAGGGCTGGGCCCAGAGAGTGGTGGTGAATGGAGTTAAATCCAGCTGGCAACCAGTCATGAGTGGTGTTCCCCAGCGGTTGGTGCTGGGGCCTGTCCTTTTCAATATCTTTATTGATGGCCTGGATGAAGGCATTGAGAGCACCCTCAGTAAGTTTGCAGATGACACCAAGCTGGCAGGAAGTGTCGATCTGCCTGGGGGTAGAGAGGCCCTACAGAGAGATCTGGACAGGCTGGATCTCTGGGCTGAAGCCAATGGGATGAGGTTCAACAAGACCAAGTGCCGGGTCCTGCACTTTGGTCGCAACAACCCCAGGCAATGCTACAGGCCTGGGGCAGAGTGGCTGGAAGACTGTGTAGAGGAAACAGACCTTGGGGTATTGGTCGATGCTCGGCTGAGCATGAGCCAGCAGTGTGCCCAGGTGGCCAAGAAGGCCAATGGCATCCTGGCTTGTATCAGAAATAGTGTTGCCAGTAGGAGTAGGGAGGTAATTGTCCCTCTGTACTCAGCCCTGGTGAGGCTGCACCTTGAGTACTGTGTCCAGTTTTGGGCCCCTCACTGCAAGAAAGACATTGAGGCCCTGGAGTGTGTTCAGAGGAGGGCGACGAAGATGATGAGGGGTCTGGAGCACAGGCCTTATGAGGAGCGGCTGAGGGAGTTGGGATTGTTCAGTCTGGAGACGAGAAGGCTCAGGGGGGACCTTATCACTCTCTATAACTACCTGAAGGGAGGTTGTAGTGAGCTGGGGGTCAGCCTCTTCTCTCTTGTAACTAGTGACAGGACGAGGGGGAATGGCTTCAAGTTGCGCCAGGGGAGATTTAGGCTGGACATCAGGAAATTCTACTTTTCTGAAAGAGTGGTCAGTTGCTGGAATGGGCTGCCCAGGGAGGTGGTTGAGTCACCATCCCTGGAGGTGTTCAAGACATGTTTAGATATAGCGTTGAGAGACATGGTTTAGTGGGGTTATTGGTGGTAGGTGGATGGTTGGACTAGGTGATCTTGTAGGTCTTTTCCAACCTAGCTAATTCTATGATTCTATGATTCTATGGTGTCCCCATGGGGTCTGTGCTGAGGCCAGTGCTCTTTAATATCTTCATCAGTGACATTGACAGTGGGGTTAAGTGCATCCTCAGCAAGTTTGCTGATGACACCGAGTTGTGGGGTACAGTTGACACACCTGAAGGATGGGATGCCATCCAGACAGACCTAGACAGGTTTGAGTAGTGGGCCCATGAGGTTCAACAAATCCAAGCACAAGGTCTTGCACCTGGGTTGAGGCAACCCCCATTACCAGTACAAACTGGGGGATGAAAGGATTGAGCACAATCCTGCCAAAAAGGACCTGGGAGTATGGGTGGATGGGAAGCTGGACATGAGCCAGAAATGTGTCCTGGTGGCCCAGAAAGCCAATCATATCTTGGGCTGCATCAAAAGAAGCATGGCCAGCAGGGCAAGGGAGGTGATCCTGCCCTCTGCTCTACTCTGCGCTGGTGAGGTCTCATATGGAGTACTGTGTCCAGATGTAGAGTCCTCAGTACAAGAGAGACATAGACCTGTTGGAGCAGGTCCAGAAATGGGCCACAAAAATGATATATAGAATGGAACACCTCTTCTATGATGACACCTCTTCTACGATGACTTCTACAATGAGAAGAGAGGGCTGCAAGGTGACCCAATAGTGGCCTTTCAGTATCTAATGGGGAGCTACAGGAAAGATGGGTACAGACCCCTTTAGCAGGGTCTGCGGTGATAGAACAAGGGGAAATGTCTTCAAGCTTAAAGAGGGTAGATTTAGGTTAGATATAAGGAAAAAATCTTTTACAGTGAGGCTGGTGAGGCATTGGAACAGGCTGCCCAGAGAATGTGGTGGATGCCCTGTCCCTGGAGACTTTCAAGGCGAGGCTGGATAAGGTCCTGGGCAACCTGATCTAGTTGTGGATGTCCTGTTCCTTGCAGGGGAGTTGGACTAGATGGCCTTCAGAGGTCGCTTCCAACTCCAGGGATTCTATGATTCTATAATTCTATGATGATGATAAATAGTCTCTCTCACTCTGCCTCTCTCTGCCTCAAACTTGTGTACATACATATCCATTTGTTTTGGTTACAAGCAATGGTATGAATTAGAGTTTTCAGAGCCAACTTGAATAAAAACGTGAATATTTTCTTATACTTGTGATTAAGTGACATAATTTCCATACTTGCTGAATGGTCTTTGCTCCTGTGGAGGGAGCAAAAACTGGAGAGCTATTTGGGATTGCTAAAAATCATAGAATCATAGAATCATAGAATCATAGAATCATAGAATCATAGAATCATAGAATCATAGANAGAATCATAGAATCATAGAATCATAGAATCATAGAATCATAGAATCATAGAATCATAGAATCATAGAATCATAGAATCATAGAATCATAGAATGGCCTGGGTTGAAAAGGACCTGAAAGATAATCAGATGACTCAAATAAATTTCTCAACATAGGGTTAAGAGGTGATTACAAAACGAAAGATACTGAAGTTATCTGTGTATGTGTTTCCTTTTGGGAAAATGCAACACTGCTAACCAGTCTGCTTCACTCAGAAACTGTATTTCTCATACAGATTCAGTATCTAAACTGAAATCTTTCTTTCGCGTTCTTGTCAACAAACCCAAGCCTGGAAGAACTCCTTTAATGAGGATCATGAGGCACTTTAGTCTTTGCACAAAAGGTGAGGTTACTAAGTAGGGCAAATGCTGGGGGTAATTTTCCTACTGACACTTGTTTGCTGTCTAGGAAAGGAAATGAGACTACCACAGCATTTTAGAAAGTCTGGTGAGATGCTATTGGACAATTGTGCCTTTTAGTATATAGGATCAGCCCTTGCCAGATTTGAACTAATTACATGGAGGTAGAACTGGGCAAATATTTTGTTTGGAAAATGTTTTGTCAAGCTATTGTGGTTTTTTTGTTGTTGTTGTTTCTGTTTTTTAACCTGATCTTCAGTTTCTTAGGTGAATAGGCCAATTCTTGACCTGCAAGCTTTGCAAGCACATTAAATGAAATTAGATATTTTGTTGGATATACTATTAAGTTGTAAGTTTCTTTGTTGGATAAATATTACTTCTATATTCAGACCCTGTTGGTACAAACATACAGGATTATGTTCACAGATTTTGCTTTTCTCACATCTCTTTAGATCTAGCTGAAGCATGCTTTGTTCCAAGGAGCATTTCCTAGAGTTGATAAATTCATTCAAACATTTACAGGAAGTAAATGTGAATGAAATGGAGTTGAAGGAATGAGAATTCACTTCAGAAACATTTAGGAACGTGTCTGAGAGCTATGAAAACCAATGGGAGCCTTTCAATTTATAGATAAGAGTCATTTCCAAAGCAGCTGCAAAAAACACAGAGTCCTTCTGCTGAGCCTTCAATCACCTTCCTAAAACAAAGTGCTAAACTGTTGACTTCACCCTCAGTGCAAGGTCCAAGTATTGGGTATCAGTCAGTATATGCTAGTTACACAGAAAATTGGGGCATGTCTCAAATTGTCAAGTCTGCTTGTGCAAACTCAATATTTATATTAATTGAGGCGAGAAGTGAATCACAGTCAGACAACTGTTATTTCCTTTGTTCAGATCTGATTGGCACCACTGGCTTATGCTGTGCAGTAACTGTCAAGGCGAGACAGGACAAGTATCAGACCTTCAACTTTAAATTGTTTGATGAGAACTTTCATGACATAAACTCGTTTCAGGCTGGTATAGGTGGCTTTTTTTTTTTTTTAATTCAATGGTAACATTAGGTGAATGTAAAAGCTTTTATTTAAACAAAAAGTTACCAACTTATTTAACAATGCTAACAGAAGTATACCTGTCATAGATCTACGTTTCTCTAAAGTTACACTGCTTGAAACAGAGGCTAAGATTTGCTCAATTTCTCTATGATATATTGATTGCAACTACCAAGTCCAAAATCCAAGGATTTTTAGATGAAATCAGTAACATGCTAGGGTCTGCATTATCCACTTGCACAACATATCATTGGCAGAAAAAACAAACACCTTTATCTAAGGCTCGTCAAGTATGAGTCACAAAGTAGAAAGACTGGTAATAACTTACAGTATGTTCTTAGAAATTACTATAAAAGGATAGAGATTCCATGAGGAAAAGTTGAGCCTGAAGCCTTTTCTCTACTTAGTCTCTTTTGAATGATCCTGGAATCAACGGAATTCAGTCCAAAGGACACGATGTGCCATGTCAGGTGATGATTATGCCTTTGTGGTCTGCATATTCCTTGTACCTTAAACAAGCACACTGAGAAACTTCAAGTTGTAGTATATGTAGTGATCTCTTCCTTCAAGATGAGCACTCATAAGTTCACAAGATTGTTACTAACTCCAAAGGTGTTGCAGAGCATCCATTTCTTATCTGCCTTTTGATGAATGTTTAATAGACAAAAAATCCTTTAGAAAAATAAGTGAACACTCAAGTGTATAGGATAAGATGGACAGAGATGCCAATTTTTTTTTTCATTATCTTCCATATTGAAATATGCCCTTGCTTCTCCAAGTAGTAAGGCTGACATTATATCCAGGCCAGGACCTGAAAGACTTCAGAGAACAGAGAGAAGAGAGGCTTGCCATAGAAGACCATAGGTAAGCAGTATAATTTGTTAAAGGAGGAAAAAAATGCAGAACTGAAATGGCTAGTAATGACCTGGATATCTCAACTGCAAGATAGGTATCTGTTCGCTCAGCAAGTTTATTTTAAATTTTACTATTCTGTTTTACATTACTGATAGTAGAAGGATGATGCTGGTTGTTATTCTATGTGAGCCAGTTAGTTCATCCCCTGCCTGAAACCACAGTCTTCATGTTTCTCAAAGGTTTCTAATATTTCTAGTTTCTGCTTTACATCATATGGTTTTCTGCACCTGATGAAGCTTTAAAGTAAATCACTGAAACTTAAGCTAAAAGGAGAAAGCTCTTAGGCTTATATAACCTCTATTAAGAGATGACTTAAGTCATTGGGAAAATAAAGTTGAAAAAAAAAGGAAAAGTCACAGGAATCAAATCATGATTCATGGTTTCTCTTCTAAATGTAACCAAAATTCACTTGAACCAAAAAACTCGTACAAATTCTTCCTTTAATTAAAATGAGAATATTTGCAAATTAATTTCCCTTATTCTGAAAGCACCATTTAATAACACATACAAAATTAATAGCCACTGTTAGATGGATCAACCAAAGCAAAAATATGGATCCCATAATTAGAGTATCCACTGCTAGCTCTGTTCATAGGCATGTGGCATGTAAAGGGTGAGACTGGTCCAGCATATGGGAAAAAAAAAAAGCAACCTGTTTACTTTTGTTTCTAAGGGAACTTCCAGCCATGTGTGTCATCACATACTCTTGCACAGGAGTTTTAAGAATTTGTGCCCTGAGGCTAAAGGATGAATATTGTTTTAAGTTACAGATAGGAGAGGGATGATGTATTTAAGCACATAATGGTAAATTCATGCAGCATTGCTGTGCTTTACTTCCTAGTAATCTTACAACCAGGCAAGTGCTGCTGAGAGTTTTTTGTAGTATTTCTGAGCTAGATACTGAGTTAATGTTTATTTTCTGATTTTCTTTGTCTTTGTATTCTTTTTCATGGGAGAAAGAGAGATGCAAACTTGAAAATGATGTTGCATGCTCACCTGGAAACTAATTGCCTTGAGTGTTTGCGCCCTGATTAAAAAAAAAAATTCACAAGCTCTCTTGTATTTTGAACAGGCTTATTCATCAGAGAATCAGAGGAGATCAACATCCCCAGTAACATGCAAAATAAGCCAAACAAACACTTTGTGTTCCCAAAGCACACATCAGCTTCCATACTTGTAAATCAAGGAGTCTTCTTGCTTCTCTTTTTTGAGGTAACTAATCATTTATCTTTTTATGAACTCTCAGTCCTCATCAACACAATATATATCATATGTTTATCTGATCTTCCTAACACACTCAGCTATCTTCAACTTCCTGGGCGTTGTTGCCCGGCTCCAGAAGCATACTGTAACAAACTGCACTGGGCATCTGCGAGCAAAGTCACTTAATTTTTTTAAAAACAGCTTTCTTTTTATTCTAATAAAATTTCCATCAACTTCCAGTTCACATGTGCTAGGAACAAAGGTCAAATTAATGCTGAATAACGGCTGTGGGCATTGATTGGTACAAAGCTAAAATCCAGAAACAGATGTCATTTACAAGTGGTTAAAGATATATCATGCACTCAGAAAGAACACTTTATATTTCTCTACTAAATTATTTTTGCAGCTGGAGGAATGTGCGGAGTTAAGACTGGGCTCTGTTTTTAGTGTTGCCATGTCACATGGCAAGAATGAGTTTTTGAAAGTGCTTTATGAAAAGTGCTCTAACTCCTTAGCACAGTGTGTTACATCTAAAGACTGTGGCTGGCTTCTGTCTGCACACTGGCCCTGTGCATGCAGAGCCTTCCTCTCCAGTGTGCAGGAACATTCCACAGCACTAAGTGGATGTGAAGAGGTTGGGATGAGCATCCTGGATGTCCCAGCACTGCCTTGAAAATCCTATGTGAAGTCCCCTCTGTGTTTCTACAGAGCTGTGAAAGTGGTAGCCTATGACTTTGAGATCTTTTTGTATTCTTTCTAGAGGGTGAAATATTTTGAATTCCAGAGGAGCCTTTACCTGTGCTGCTCTCTGGATGAGTCAAAATAATGCCTTTTTGTTCCCTGTGAAAATTTTCAGGGACAAAGGGCACTCATGTAGCTTTTTGTCTCTGCTAATGTCAACTATGTATTCACTATAATCAGTCAGTGTGAAGGTTTCTCTGATGTGTATCAGAGAGACAGCTGACTCCACACCACTCTGTCCCACTGGCTTCCAAATCACTTTCCTAGTAATCGCATTTGAAAGGACGATCATTTTTGCCTTGGATCAGTATAAAAGCCTTTCCCTCATTAACCCATTTTCCCTCCTGTGCCTGAGGCAGCCCAAGATGAAAAGCTATTGGATGTTTTCAGTCTTTGCTCCATGATTTCTACATCACCTTCCTGGAAAGGATGGGGATGTCCTCAACATTCAGACACTCGATCCTCTTCCTCCCTTCTGCAGGCAGCTGTCAGCATTAATTTTAATGCAGCTCGCTGTGTTGCAGCACTGACTGCACAGCTTCAGATGTGGAAATGATTTAAAATGAAAACAAGCAAATCACTGAAGAGCTTTCCCAAATGGCAGAAAGGGAGTTGTATAACTGATAGAATGAAAAAAAAAAAATGGAGAAAGAGGCAGTGTACTGGCAAGAAAATTAAACCCAGGGCAGAAAGGAAATACTTGGAAGGCAAGTGAAAATAGTGGTTTAGTCATTGTTCATGAACAGCTTTAGGCACAAGGCAGTGGAAAACCAGCACTTAGGAGCAGAGAGGGAGTAGTTTCACATCATACACCAGAACTCATGGTAACATAGAATGTCACCATTCAGCAAGGATGAGGGTAATGAGGGAATAAAGAGGCCATACCTAGAGAAAAATTGGATAAATGGGAAGAAATAAAAGAAATGAAGGAGTCACTGAGAAATGGGGAAAAAAATTAATTTCTTCAATTTATAATACAAGATTACCATCCCCAGTTAAGTTTAACACAGGGGACTACTGCTTTTGACTCTCAGACTTGGGAAAGATAGGGTAAAATATGTAGATGAAATTCTCTGTCTTGCCCAACAATGAGCATAGACATATAAGTCTTGGATCAAATCAAACCAGTATTTGACTCAAAGTTTGGGCTGTTGGGCTCAATTTGCTCCCAGAAGAGGGAACATAGCTGATATAGAAAATATTTCCTCTTGGAGTGACTCCATGGAAAGAGTAACTGCCAGGTGGATACCAGGAGCACGGGATAGTGCAAGGGTTGCAGTACATGTTCTCAGAGTGGTCCAGAACAGTAGTCTCTGGGTAAGGCCCAAGTCATGCTGAGAGTGCTGTTTGAATAACTGACCAGCCAGCCTGAAAAGTGATACTATTTTCTCCAGAAGAAGGGAACTTTATTTGAAATAACTTACATATATACATAGATATCTATGAAAAACAATTAAGATGTTAATGAAAAGATAAATGTAAAGGTACAGATATCTGAGCAAACTATGAGGTTTCCTTCTATATGCAGTGTTAATTGGAGATTATATGGGTTATTTGGAAGACGAAGTTCAGCAAAATACAGCCACAGTGCTATGTATGGAGCAGACCACCTTTGGACTAGTCCATTACTAAATTCATCCCTGATAACAAACATCCAGGTGTTAGTGGTTCAGCATGGAAATAGCATCAACACTCCAGAGGGCTAATAAGCCACACAGAAGGGAAAGGCAGTGTGAAGTGTATGTGTTTTCCTATGGGAAATCTGCAACCTTTGTCAGTCGTGGTTTTGTGCTGGTGCTGTGTAGTTCAAAGATGAAAGCAACAGCTGTTACTCATGAAAGCCTTCGACTGTGACACTGGTCACAATAAAGCAAGAAGTCTTGCACTGATTTGGGGAAAAAGTGCACTTTGAAGGTGTAGCGTATCATTTGTTACTTCTCTAAATGTGAAACAAAGCTTTGTGGCTGCATCTCATTTACAGGAAAATCATCTTGCTGTTGAAAGAAAATAACTATACAGATCATGTTTCCCGATTTATATGTTACAGCATATGAAAATCTTAATGAAATGTATTGTTTACTTTGTCTTTTTTTTTCAAATGAAGTGAAATCAATATAAAAATCTGATATTTTTAGATTATTTTCTGTTGACAATATTGCGTATAAATATTAACTCATTATTTATCTGTCCCAAGGAATGGTATGCATTGGAAGACAATCACCTTGCAGAGGAATGTGACCTTGGCTAGTCTATCACAGCTAAAAAATGCCATCTCTCTGATGTTATATTATTTTGATGGAACGGAAAATTAGCTAATTTGTTTGGAATACAAAAAAATCTTCAACGTCTCAAAAATGACTTCAGTTAACTTTTTGCCTTTATATTTGGGAATGTTATTCGTTTGTGGTTGCAGAGTGTCTTTTACCTAAGAACTTTTCTCAAAACATTGAGGAAACTTTAATTAAGAGCACAGTATTATGAGGAGTGCCGTGACAAAAATCATTAACTTCACTTTAGAAAGTATTAGGCTGATGTTTGAGGGACTTAATGCAGCTGAGCACAGTGAATGCCAGAACTGCAAGAAATAAAATCTATAGATCCTTAATTTTCAATCCATTATTCCAAATAGAAAACCAAACATTTGTGCTCAAACAATGTATGCTGAATGTTGAAGGGACTACAGATTTGCCTTTCTTGTACCACTCAGGTTGTATGAGCATTCTACATTCTGTTAGCTCAAAGGTAGAACCCTTGCTGGCAGGTTTTCAGCATCTCTTCTCTCAGCTGAGTATGCTGGAAAATCTCTGTACTGCTTGGTGAGGGCATGGCCATCTCTGAAATCACCATCAGCTCCTCGCTATCCTTTCTCCTGGAGCAGACCAGCAAACAGAACTACATGGTTGTCCTGACATTCTGTTCATGGCCTTTATGCAACACAGGATATCTTCTTCAAGAAGCTGTCCGTGCCAGTCTAGTAGATGCCTGTTCTGGAATGCCCGTTGAACATGGCAACAGCCACTGGGATGCATGAGGAAGGACATTTTAACACATAGTCTGGAAAACAACCTTTACAGAAACATGGCGTATCTCCAAAGTTACATGTGAGTTGGAGGTAAACGTTACCATCAAGGGCTAAATACATGTTTTACTTGGGGTAGATGGGACTTGACACAAAGCACAATGCATAAATAACTCATAAATTGTTTCTGGAACACCTCTTCTAGGTGATTCTGTTTGCCATAAAAAATCCCTCTTGGTTACATTTGGAGATGTCAGAATGCAAGCTTTGGGTACCAGAGCCAGAGTAAGAAGTCTGGTTGCTGGCACCATGGCCAAACACTTTTCCACGAAAGAACAGAGGCTGATGGGCATCCAGTTCTGGAAGCCACCCCAGGATAATTAGGGAATAAAGGCACATTTAGGGCAAAATTTTGCTTTGACTAGAAGGCCAATTTCGGAAAAAATTTCACAGCTGCTCCCACTTGCTTTGTTTAGGTTGATATTGAGGCCAGACTCAGAGCTCACAAACTAGATTCCCGTCAGATAAAACCAAACTGATGGATGCACTCCAGATCTTCACCTAATTATAGAATCATAGAATCACCAAGGTTGGAAAAATCCTCCAAGATCATCTAGTCCAAATGTCCAGCCAATATTTCCCCACTAAACTATGTCCCTTAGTACAACATCTACACATTTCTTGAACACCTCCAGGGACAGTGACCCAATCACCTCCCTGGGTAGGCCATTCCAGCACCTGACCACTATTTCAGAGAAGAAATTTTTCCTAATATCCAACCTGAACCTCTCATGGCACGACTCAAGGCCATTACCTCTCATCTCATTGCTAGATACATGGGAGAAGAGGCCAAGCCCCACCCCACCACAACCTCCCTTCAGGTAGTTATAAAGAGCAATAAGGTCTCCCCTGAGCCTCCTCTTCTCCAGACTGGACAATCCCAGTTTGCTCAGCTGCTCCTCATAAGACTTTTGCTCCAGACCCCTCACCAGCTTTGTTGCCCTTCTCTGGAGATGTTCCAGGGACTCAATGTCTTGCAGTGAGGGGCCCAAAAATGAACCACAGTTCTTGAGGCTACTTTTTCTCATTATAAAGAGTCACTTATGTCTCTAAATTCACATGGTTGAATTTTTATCTTTAAATCGGGCACATACACATCAAAACTCAAATGGTTTAGATAGTTCTTGACTGCATTTTGGAAAACAAAACAAGACTGAAAAAAATCTCTCTCTCTCCCTCCTGAGCTCTATTTTCCCTTGTCCTTCTCACCCCAAATCAAGTTTCATCAACTTTGCCCATCAGATTTTCATATCAGAATCTCTTCATAACATTTTTGTCTTCTACTAGTTTCTTTGTCAAGCTTCACTACTGCTGCAACATTGCTGAGCTTGACACTAGATTGTGAATCTGCAGAAGAGAAATTTAAACTGCATGCATTTCAAATTATTCCCTCAATACTATTTTTTGCAAGCACCTCTTCCAAATTCAGAAGCCTTAGAGACTCTAAGAGGTTTATATCTCTGTCACAGATATTGCTTAATGAGTGCAAAGGAGAAGGGTAATTACTGGATACATAGATTTGGTTGCAAGGCTAGAAAGGTATTGTCACATCAAACCTGAAATTCACCAGGAATTTGGCATAGTGAAAAATTCCATACAATTTAGTTTTATTATTTACCAGTCCCCTGAAAATGTAGTTCACTTAATCAGTTGTTTTTCAATCTTTTTGCTAATCTTTATTATTTTAATTCAATACAAAAATGCAAAAACAAAAAAAAGGTATATACATATACATATATATATATATATATATATAAATCATCATTAAAAAGACAGAAACATAACGTCCATCCCACTGCTCCTTGTGTTCCCATAGCAGGAAGAAAAGCCACCACATCTATAATTGTATTAATATTGAGTCATCTAGTTTAATCATTTTGAGGGCCTTAAAATCATAGAAATATCATCTAATTCTGCTTTGCCTTACAGTTTGAGTTGTTGCTTGTTAAAATGAATACAAAATTAGATGATCTGTACATATGAGAAGGCATACTCAGCAGGTAACACAGTCAATCTTGCACTATGACTGCAATATCTGATGAGTAGAATGTTAACCTCATACCAATTCATACGCAGAGGCAACCATAACATGAAAAGCACAACACAATTTGCATCAATTAGCCATGCTGCTGACAAGCTTTGTCAATCAGCCAAAGGCTGAACAAAATTGGAGAGTGAGTTCTTGCTACTCATCAAGATGGTCCCAAGAGAGCTGGCAAGGCAGCAGGTTCCTCTGTGGCAAAGCCTCTTGTCTGCTACTTTCTATGTTAACAAAGGATGTCAGGTCTGCCTCTGCTAGGCAAGGGGCTGTTACTTGTATACATGCATGCTCTAAGTATTTTAGTGAATGAGTTTTCTGCTCTACAGCCCACCTTGCAACGATATTTCAGAAAATTTGCAGAAATGAGATTTCAGGGTTAGAGTCACAAGGATGTGCTACTGAAACCTAATCATCAGACTGCTGTTCATCCAGTCTGGAAACGTAACAGGACTGTGTGATCTGAACAGCGTGCTTTTCAGTACTCCCAAAGAGCTGGTCACATAAATAGCTATGACTTAACAGCTATTTGCCACAATACTTAGCCAGTAACTTAAATACCAATGGAATTAGTGAAAATCATTACCTGTGCAGAAAGTTAACAGTTGCAAGATTAATAATTTCCTACAAAATATTTGACCTACACTAATCTTTACAGTTGAACCACTGCAGTTATCTTTTCCCTCCAGGCTAGTTGCTCTCTAATTGCAGGCTGACCTTGAAATATAGAAACTAATGGCAACATCTATGCTAATGCTAACACAGGCATCCAGGGTGGGGTATCACCAGCCAACAGAACTATGCTTATGACTCAACAATCACATCTTCTCTTTGCTCTCCTGACAAGTCAGCTCTGACATCTCTGCTACTGAATAATGGCTACTGATGTTTATTGTTCAAATTTCTGTTTCGGCCATGATTGAGAAAGCATTAGAAGCTATCTGAATAAGGTCACTTTTTATTTGCTGGTGGAAGTTCAATGCAAATTTCTTGGGTCAGCCACCTGGCAGACAAATTCTTCATGTCAGCTCCAGAGCTCTTTTCTCTGAGATGTGACCTTTATTTCTGTCAAAGTAACAACTGATAGTGCCTTCTACTGTGACTCAGAGACAAGCGACATGGATCTTACTCAGATGTGACCTGAGAGTGTTATCAGAGAAAGCCTTAATTTTTATAGTTTGTGACCACAAACAAATCCAGTGACATGAGATGCTATGTGGGAAGGAAAGGGTTAATCAAGAAATCCTTGACTGACAGCATCTATGCAGGTTGATCACAGATTCAAAGAATGGCTTGGGTTGGAAGAGGCTTTAAAGATCACCCAGTTCCAACTCCCTGACATGGGCAGGGTTACCACCCGCCAGCTCAGGCTGCCTAGGGCCCCATCCAACCTGGACTTGAACACCCTCAGGGATGGGGCACCCACAGCTTCTCTGGGCAGCCTGTGCCAGTGCCTCACCACACTGGGATGAGAGATCTCTTCCTCCAGGGAGTCAAAACATGAAGTTAGGCTATGCGAGTGAGAGCCCAGACAGGAGGGAAAGCTCTACTCCACTCATCCTGCCAGTTCACTCGACACCATCCTCCCTAGGCCCTCTGGGGCCTCTCTCTTGTGACACACACCCACAATGGGGGACATAGTGGTGGGGGGCCCAGGGCTGAGAGGAGTCCAGCAGATCCATGTGGAGGAGACACAGGGAGGAACCAGAGGCAGGGTAGCCCCATGGGCTCCCACCCTCCTCCTGGGGATGTCTCACTCTACGTGCAGATCTGCAGGAGAGGAGAGACAAAGACTTTGCTTGCCTTTTGAAAGGGGTGGATATTTGGCGCACTCCAGAGAACAAATGCCTTTGGAGATGTCCTTTTCTGGCTTTTCCTGTACAAGGGAGAGAGTTAGGCCACTTCCTTGTTTATAGAAGGCTCTTGTTTCAGCCTTCTTCTGTACAAGCAGGGAATTACGATAGAAAATATACAATATCATGGAAACTTTTTTTTGAAAGATGAATTCCAGAAACTTGAGTAAGAACTAGACCTTCCTACTGGGGGCTAAATTCTTCTCTCAGTTGAGTCCCATAAATCCAGCGTAACTAACCACTGTGTGTGGTGTTATCTCAGATATCTCCAATGTAACAGGAAAGGATGTGCTTGATTACATTCAGATATGCAGCATTTCCCTAATAACTTTCAGTCACATTTATGTTACTTTTCTAGCAGTTCGACAGGATGGATGTTGCTCAGAGAGTGATCAGTCTGTAAATATTTTCTTTGTTAAACAGAAATACCAGCCCCAGTCGTGTCCTCTGGGAATGTGGCACTGACAGGTGTTAGGGTTCAAAGATCAGAAAACAATAGCATTCACTTTGGAATGGACATAGGTTCCTGATCTGCACTGTGGTGAGTGGAAAATTCACTCATCAAAACCTTGGGAAATTAAGCACCCTCCACTCTTCTGATTTTTTCATTTTAAATTAGATTTTCCTTCACAAGTTTTACTTATCATGATGCATCTTGAAGCAGGTTGGAATGTTTTGTTATGGATATCCCACTGTATGACTTTTTTTATAGGAGTTGCAATGGAAGAGAAATGTGCAGATCCTCAACAGTAAACATCCCAAAGGACTGCACTGACAAACTCAGAAGGCTGTATGTGTGTATGTGTGTGTGTAGGGAGCCATCGTTCTGTGTTAAGGTAATGCATGTGCTTTTTTTCTTCCTTAATCCCTGTTCTTGTTGCATATTTATTACCATCTGCCTGTACTGAAGCAGTGGAGCCCTGTTCTATGATATTAAGATTATAACAACTCTACGAAACAAATGACTAGTCCATATATAATTAGGAGAAGACATTCCCCACAAAATGAGAGTTGCATTGCCTGGCCATCTTTGTTGTAGGCATTATATTTGCCCTCTAGTTTTGCAAAAGGAGCACTCATTATATGTGATTTGTACATTCCACTGTGACAACTTTAGGCATCTCATGTGGTTCTGCATTAAGTACAACCTATATTTAACCCCACAGAGTGCCTTTGTTTTTGAAGACTATAATTTAGTCACTGGTATTTCTTCATCTGCATCTGGAGTTTTCTTCTTTTCCTTGCAAACTTATTCATCAAAATCATCCATAGCAGAGAGAGAGAAGATCTGAGCATGTGCACTTATGTGTGTGGGTGAGCAGGCAAAGTTCCCACTGGCTCTAAAAGAGTACACACATGCTGTACAAAGTCCAAACTTGCCTCCTTCCTGGCCTTTATTTGCAATTCAAACAACAACAACAATAAAACAAACCTTAGCCAAAGTTTTCTCTCCAAACTTGGCTGGGGTTCTTCTGTACAGATCTCCTCTGTCCTGGTCCCTTGTTTGTTCTCTTTCAAAGAAACAAACTTTTCTCACATCCTAGCTGGAGCTAACAGGATCCACCTGCCAGCAAGAGGCAGCTCAGTATTTTCATTCAGGATTCAAGCACCTGGATGGTGTAGGTCTAGACAAAGTTGTTCACCTTGTGCAAGATCCCAGGAAGGGCCACCTGGTTATAGATTTGTGTCCTGTTCCTGTGTACACATCTTAGGGGGAATGTAGAAAACCAAGCAGAAAGAATGACTGAGAATACCTCTGTATATGAACAGAAAAGGTTACAGATGGGAAATCATGATTTATCTTTTCAAAGAGAACTTCAGCAGGTGACTGATCACAGTCTGCAAGGTACCATACAGAAATGTTGTTAGGTACAATGGAGACATTTAATCAAGCAAAAGCTTAAGAAGATTTAGTGTCTAGGTTTTGAGGCTGGACGGATTTACACAAGTAAAAAAAATACACTTTTTAAATGTTAGGATTAACATGCACTCAGATTAATTCACTAAGATGAATGGTAACTGCCCCATCTTATGTCATCTTTTAGCCCCTCAAAAAGTTTTGTATCTTCATGTAGAAATTCCTAAGAAAACAGTATATAGAAATTCGAAATCAAAACTAGACAGCTCAGTAGTGCTCCTTTTGCATTTGAAATGACAGCTGGTCCTCCCCAGCTTGCTGCCAGGATAGATCTTACAGAATATCAAGCAGGCAATATGGCATTGCCCCTTTATTCCAGCCCACAGCCGGTATTTTATTGCTGATCCCACTCATTAGCCATATCATTCTGCTGACTCTGGCACAAAGAGGCTGAGGTCAATGCGTTAATATGCTTCGAGAAGAGGTGCCGCAGCACTGCCCCCACTTGGAACGTAGTTCCGAAGTGAGCATTCCCAGAAAACACCAAAGAAAGATCGAAGGTCTTTGTTATCAGCTGGAGTGCCTGGTGGCTTGTGTTAGCTTTTTACAATGTTGTCCCCGCACAGATGAAGGATGAAATGACGTCCTGTCACTGTGCTCAGGAATTTTCACTCTGTGACCAGAATTTTGACATACAATACAGACAAAGCAATAGGGAATTAGGGTGCTGTGTGCACTGGCCCCTTTTCTGTGGCATTCATTCTTTTCCTCTTGGAAAAAATAAGAAATAACATACCTCACTTTGCATCACATATCATGAGCACCTTTGCCCACATCATATGTCCTGAACAGCCTTATTTTATGGTCCAGCAGAAAGATGTGATGCCTATAGATAGGTGGACAGTTGGACTGGATGATCTTAAAGGTCTCTTCCAGCCTTGATGATTCTATGATTCTCTCTCTCTATAGGTGTCAAGTAAGAAGTGACTCCTTGCTGACTAGGCAGCTCTCCAGAACTTGCAACACTCTTCCCATTAAAAAAAAAAAAAGCGGTTTATTTCATATTAAGTTTTAATTTAGCAGAACAATTGCTCACTTTCTTCAGAGCAGGAGAACATGTTCCATGAACAAAGACTGTCTATATCCATTAACTTTGGCCCCATTGAGCAAGAAGTCAGGTTCATTTTCCATACACTGTGTCTGCCAGCCCATTTTTAACTTGTTCCATTCTACTGCTTTTCATCAGGTCACTCATTATAATTCATCTGTGAAAAAGAGGGAAAAAAATCATTCTTTAGAGAAAAGTTAATTCAAACACCAACTGTGAGAAATAAATCTAACAATAACAATCAAATATACGAATGTTTCTTTCTTTACCAACAGTAAAAGAGCAAGTATTTTTCTGAGACCCCTGCAATTAGCAATGAAAAAGTGTGACAGTTCTACAGCACAGATAAATTCTGATTGGAGTTAGCTACAACTTGCTTTCAAAAGAGTGTAGTGACAGGCAAAGAGAAGACAGAGGGTGTAATTCAAGATTTATACTTGTGACCAAATTTTGCAGCTTAGATTTTGGCATTACATCAAATGATTAGACCATTAATTGCATTTTGAATAGTTTCTGCTTTTACATTTTCCTTTTCTGATGAACAAGGGAAAAGACCCAGGATATTCTGTTAATGACAAACACATAAGTCCCACATGCAGATTACTTAGCAGAAGAAATCCCACAGACAGACTGACTAAGTTATTTGTGTCCAGGGAAATACAGTCTTAAGAGCCCTGAGAAAATCTGTGGAAGGAAAGATTATGTTACATCCAAGCGTCCTCCAAGCTTTGAAAAGAAGAAGATGGCCTGTTTTGGTGTTCAGTGTGCATGAGCAGCAGTGCTAACTCAGCTCAAAGGCAGGAAGACGCTAGAGCTCTGGTACAAACTTGACAACAAAACTCACTGCAATTAAGAGAAAACCGTGACGTCTCAGAAATGCTTGTGAAGGTGGTCCCGGGCAGTTGGCTGCTTAACTGAGATCTGCAAAGGCTCCTGGAGCTGATTCTCTGGGTGTGATAAGTTGTTCTGTGGCATTCCCAGGGGTGGCAAACCTCTGTCTGTGGGTGTCAAAATGCATTTGCATGAATGTGTCGACTGAAGTCTCCTTCTCATCTGGCTGTGAAGCCAGGCGATGGCACCACTCTCATCAGAGAGGCCCCACAGAGAGGAAGGTATGTGAAAGGCAAAGCAAGTGTCAGCCATTTGCTTAAGCACCTGAGTGTTGTCCTTGTGCTAAACTCACCTGAATGAAGAAACACAGCACCTCTGCGCTGGAGAATAATCCAGCTGAGATAAACCAGGAAAAAAGCCACAGAGAGAAGGCTATCATGAGAGGCACCGTGCCCCTCAACAAATCCAGTCATAGCTGTGACATTGAGGAATTTGCTTTCTCAGTAAACAGACGGTGGAACCCCACCTCATATCTTCCTCTCCAGAAATGTTGCCCTCAGCTGTGAGCCTTCTTTTCCCATGTTCAGTTTGTTTTGCTCCGATTTTTATCTGTTTTTGTGGTTCATTGCAGTTTCTCTGAAGAGAACATTAGCATACATATGCACACCAAGTGGAAAAAAATAAATGTTTTGCTTTCTGGAAACCCCATGGCTAAGAACAGCCAAAATGTCAGCTGCCAGTTTGTTTAGACATGACAAGGCATATGACTAGACATGGTACACAGCTGAGACCAATTCTACTTTTCCTTGTTATTATGTGTCTTCTGGGAAAAAAAAAAAAAGAGCTGGGGAGGTCTAGCATTTCTAGACTTGATCTTTTCTTGCTGTTTTCTTTCCAATGTTTCTTTGATCTACAACCAAAGGTGGGGTTTGTCTGCATCCTCTTTTCCTCTTCATTTCAGAACTGGTTAAACTCATTCGGGTTACTGTTTCTTCCGCCCTGTGCCAGTGTAATTCAAAAGCACTGGAGGGGAGGCAGAGGAGAGGTCTGACTGGTCCTTGGTCAGTTCACATCCTAAAATTCACCCGTGGCAAAATTTTCGTGTTCTCCCTTGAACACAGAGATCAGGTGGGTCCAGGTTTCTCTGCTTCTTAACTCATCTTTATAGCCTTAGCTGGCTGGAAGGGCAAAGCAGGGAATGCCTTCAGAAAGTGAGCTCTCTGCGTCCAGCAAGACATGGCTCCAGGTCAAATCCCAAGGTGGAGCGCATTTCATCCTTGCTCACTAAAATTATCTTACATTCTTATTATGAAGTCCATTATAGGAGAGACCTGGAGATAGACAGCACAGGAACAGAGACATAAGCTGTTTATTGGGTGACTGAGATCATCTTGTACCAGTACACTGGAAATGGTGATATATACAACCTAGTTGCCTGCCTGCTGCTGCCTTTCATGGGGAAAAGTCCTCACTCATTATGATAGCCAAAGCAATGGTGGCTCTTTGTCTGGTGTTTGTCCAAGGACTCTAAGAGGGGATTTCCTCCCAAAGACTGCAGAACATGGCAAAGTCTCCCTGTGCCTGACCTTGGATAAAATGCATGAGGAGGTGAGGCCAAAGGCAAGAACGTTTTTCAGAAGGTTGAGCTGTTGGAGACTCTGAAAGGCCTCAGGAGTTGTAAGAGGGCACCAGCTATAAGAGAATGCACAGCTCAACGTGAGACCCCTGAACTTCACAGAGAAAGTGATTCTGTTCTAGATGTGAGACTGAGTAAAGAAACAGAGGGTTTCCAAGAAATATCTTCTTGTGTTTTTGAGCTTACTAAACCATCAGTAACACATGAAATGGAAAAAACATATATTTTGAACAATGGATCAAAATGTTAAAGAGCTTCTGGTTTGTGCAGTAACTGACTGTGGTCATTTCCCCCAGCTGAACCCGGTAAAGCATGGCTGAGGTAGAGCAGGAGAGAACTAGTGCACAACTCTTAATTCCACGGTTAGAGGAAACTGCCTACAAGAATGCGGGAGAAATCAGAGGAATTAACTTTGTTCTGTTAATACTAAACCTGTCAGTCTAGTTCCTCTGGGAAAGCACACTGTGATTCCTGTAAACAACCAATGGCTTTAAAGGCCTTAACTAAAAGTCTGGTTACCTTCCATCCCACTCTTCCTGACCTTCAGCCTTAATTAGAAGGTCTGTGATTCATGACTAAACAGCATAATTGCATAAAGCAGAGGAGAAAAGCATGCAGACATAACTGGATTTTCTCTAAATGTGAACATTCGTGCATGTACTGATAAGTACCAGGATAATAAGGTGATACATTCCAGATCTCTGTATATATTAGTGTAAAGCAAATGGCCCCAGGTGCTTTCTGAAATGAAGAAAATCCTGCTCTCAGTCTGGAACTGTTAATTGTTAACTACTTAGATAGGCTTACATTCCTTCTACTTCACAAATTAAACCCACTTGTCATTTGTTATTGATTTCATAGCTTTCACATTCAGGGAAGGAAAACAGACTGGGAGACAGAAAAAAAATTTGTGTCAGGATGTGCTTCAATGTGCACACAGTATAATAAAAGACCTATAACAGACAATATCCTTGGAATAGTCCAGCCTCCTCCTCCTTCACTTTGGCTGGTAAAGAGCAGAGGATAAAGAGGTTGTGATTTGCAGAGGCAGATGATGAAAAACTTTTTCCCGTAGAGCCTTGATGCTTCTCTGCTCTCTGAGCAGCATGCCTAAGGGTAGCACTGGGACACTGTCAGTGAACAACAAGGCATAAACCTCACTTCAGAATTTCACATGGGCTTGGCTTGGCTTGTTCTCAACACTTCCCATCAAGATGTCCTTTTTTATCTTCTCTCTCCATTGGTTCTTGGTGATGAAGGTTCTACATGTCCCAGGCTTTTCCCCCTGTGAGAAGATCCCCAGTGAATTTTGCTGGGTACAGGCCATAGGCACACAATGCCTGCAGAGATAATGGAGCAGCTGTTAGAGCTGAGGGCATGGGACAGCCTTTGCCTGCACTCCTACAGGGAGAGCAGCAGTTGGAGTTGCCACCGTACTGGGATGCTTGAGGGTGTCCATGTTGCTCATTCCAGGAAGGGGGCAGTGCATTTATTCTCCAGAATTCCCCATTTACAGAGCAGCCTTCACTTCTGTGTCTGCTCTTACACAACCCTGGTGGTATTCTGCAGATATCTGTCTTCTTTGAGCAGAAAGTTTTGAATACAAAATAACTGCTGCAATTCCACTAAGTTCTGCAAGCTCTGAGAGTCAGGATCCAGACCATAATTGTTTTTTAGGACTGTTTTGAAACATTTGGGACAAACATTATAAGAAAATTTCTGAACCCAGATGTAATCCAACAACTGGAAACCTATTAAGTGCAGAGACCTCCCATAGCAATTGTGAACGCAACAATGCCCATCATCCTTTTACTTTCATGAAGTCCAAGGACCGAGACCTCAGTGCTTTACAGTAAGGAGGTAGAGTACCCACCTTCTGACAGGGCAGAGAGATTTACAGTGTGTCTTGTCCTGTTCCCTTTATGGCACTGCTATTTCCAGAAATGCAGGCCTCACTCCCTAACATGAGACTTCATTCCTATAGGCACAGTTTGCAGAAAAAGAGATGCTACCAAGCAGCATGTCATTAGCTGCAGCGCTTTGGAGATGGAGTCTGAGGTCAGATTTGTATGGCAACTAAAATTTGATAAAATCCAACATTTATTAAACCTAAATGCAGTAGGAATATCCCTCTTTGATGAAGCAGATACATTTATGTTACCTGTCTGCTTAAGCTAACTTAGTACTTGCAATGCTAAGTGCAGAGTTTCTTGTAATACATGGGGTCAAATATTTTGCAGACCTTCCTTCTTCCAGCTTGTGGAGAATTGCCCTGGTACTTTGAGTTTCAGAAGGTCACTTTAACTAAGATGCACCCTTGTTTTTTTTAACCCTAGAAAATACTTTTACTGTCTTCATAGGCATTTTCTTCTTCTTACTGTGTCTCTCTCCAGGGCTATCCATTTTGTATTCACATCCTTATACCACCAGATAGAGTAAAATATTAGTAGTTTGATAAAAAAACAGGAAGACAGAGAAAACTGGCATCGTTTTGTAGATCTTCTGTCGGACCAAAAATGTTTAATTAGTACCTGATGTAATCACGGGGCTTTCAATAACATGACTAACATGTAAACCATCACTATAACTGCATTAATATTTTTGAAATATTTTACTAGTGAATGGAACAAAATTAAGCAGCTGGAGAGGGTGTTGTTTTCTCCATAGGAGAAGACAAAGTGCACGCAGACATCAGATGCAAACGATAATATTCTGTTGGAGTAAAGGAGAGTGGCATGTATTTGGGATAGATTGGGGAACCAAATCTGTCTTCTGATTGTGAACTATTTCAGATGTAAGTTGCCTTGGATAATTTAGTTTTGATCACCTTTTCTTTATAATAAATATCGTGTCACTTTCTGAATGCTTGCCATCCACAGTTAATTGCATTTAAATCCAGCAGCACATATCAGACCACCTGTGTATTGTGTAAGGAATGAGATCAGTGGGTTAATACTGAGGCACACTCAATGAGGCCACTGTTTCCTCCTCTGACTGATTAGTCCTGCTCTCAGTTCCTGCTGAAGGCTCAGACAGATGTCAAATGGCTCGGAGTATCGGCCCATTACTGTCTGGCAGTCATCCCTATCTCCGCCTTCACTGCAGGAGCAAGCTGTTAGTGCAGAGTGCTCAGGAGATGAGCATCATAGAGGAAACCTGTTATTCTCCACCGTGTCCTCCAGAGAGCTCCTCCCTCCAAAAGGTTAATTTACTGTTCATTGATAGTGTTTGACTGATTTCACTGGTTTGCACTTGCTCTGCCCACAAAGGGAAAATGCACAGATGGTATCCTAAATCATCAGGAATCTAAGGAAAGTAAGCATACTTTTGGAGACATCTTTGCAATGCCCATGAGTCCCAGCTATCCAGCATACAAATCTAATGCAGCTGAAATGCTGCCAGTGGGTAAAATTTTTGACACTGTGAATCTTCTAGATTTTACTGAGTGTCCCAGATTCAGACTTGTCATGATTCTGTCCTAGTGGTGTTTGGCAGGAAGGAGAGTTTCCTGTGTTACTGTGTCTCACAGGAGAAAATGATGAACAGGCACTGTCAGAGCACCTATTTGCTCTTGAGCATTATCTCTTTTCTTCACTCTGGTTCTTCACTTAGAGTTGTGAGATGAAGGTTTCAGCAGGATACTCTGGTGGTATTTTATTTTTTATAAGAAACAGAAGGGAAGGGAATGCAAGGCAAAGCAAGGAAAGGGAAAGAAATAGAAAGAATGCACATTTGCTAGTTGTTCCCTATATTTCCATATGCTTGTATTTTTGCACCATAGGGTTTGAAAATTCACTCTGTTGGGAAGACGTGCTGGTGTTTTTTGTGCTGACATTTGTGAAGGCAGCAGGGAAACTGATGAACTCCTTTAGGTATTGCTGACTCATTTGATGTGCAGAATGCATGGGGCTCACAAAATGACTTTGACTCCTAGTATGAAACAACCTGCTTCATTTATTACAATAAAAATAAATTATTTAGGGAGGTGCAGTGGGTTGCCTTGAGTCCGATGTGCCAAATGTTTTGTTTAGCAACTTGATTTGTTTTGTCCACAACATGCAAGCTGAGAAGTTGCTTATTCTGATGTCTGTACAAGTGGTCTCTAGCTGTGCATCCTTCAGTCCTGGTGCCTGATTTGAGGCAGGGCCTGGGCACAGGGCTGCCAGATGTCCCCTCCTGCAATTATTGTGGAGCATGAACACATTCCTGTTCTCACCTCAAGCCAGCTGTAGAACAGGCTGAAGCCAGAAATGACAGGGCCACCTCCACATTCCTGCCCTCTGTTTTGTACCTGAAAAAGCTTGGCCAGACATTTACACCTCTGCCAGTCTGTGACCAGATTCAGATCCCAGATTCACTGTTCCCCACCAGGGTTGTTGCTTCATCTCTTGATTTTTCAAAGGAACAACCAGTTACCAGAAAACTCATCAGTGCTCAGATAAGAAAGCCATGCAACGCACATTAGGAGTTGGGACCTGAATTCAGTTTTTTCTTTTGATCTTAATCCCCTCTGTGCATCCAAGTCCTCTTGCAATGTCATCCTAAAGGCTGCAGTGACAGATAGTAATTAGCAGGAAAGTGATCCTGTGAAAAGTAACAGAAATGTCATCATTGACTAAAGACTAAAGCAAATAGGATCAATTTAAGATCATAAAGAAACCTAGATTCTGGCATTTCCTGAAAGGTTTGTGTCATTTTTTTATGGACTAATCCTCCTCACCTGTATTTCATACAAGTTTGCTTAGGAATAGTAGAAAAAGGTAAGCTATGAAGAGTCCACGTGGAACATTGCTTCAGTCCTTTCTACCCACAGTGTCAGGGAATGTAACTGTGAATGCAAAGAAGTATTAACCTTTATACGGGAAAGAAAGTGCACTCTTCCTTCAGCCTATAGAGGCAAGATGATCTTTCAAGTCAGGAAAATTGCAATTAGATGGTTTCTCCAGTAAGAGATTGTTATTTTGGTTTTGATCACTGCTAATTTTATTCCTAAAAATGTCTGGACTGTATTACAAAAGGGTACATGTCCTCACATGTACATATACATATGTACATAAAATATACAGAAAAGAACAGAAGTGAAAACTCACCTTCTCCTGCCTGCTGAGGAGAGAGTCAAAGCATGGAAAGGGTGGGAAAGATGGGACCACTGTCCCAGCCATCACCCTGCTCTGTAGCCCAGGCAGCTGCTCCAGCAGGGAGATGGTAAGCATATGTGCATTCAGCCCAGGCTAGCTAGGATCACTCATCTCTTGCAAAACAAGCACTGGTGGAAAATACTAGCCTACAAGGATGTGCCTGCACTCTGAGTTTTGTCATCGTCAGTGTACTCATGTAGGTGGAATTTTATTTGTTGGAACTGGGTTATAATATCTGACCTGTCTTCTCCCTGATGACTACCTGCCTCCTCCACAAAATGATATATATCTGTATATCTATAGATATATACTTGGGCAATATCCTGAGGGCAATAACCAGAAGAACCCTGCTATGTGAAAAGAGACCCAGGTTTCAACATGCATTACTTCTGTCCCATTTCAGAACAGTTTGCCTTCAGCCTGGTGACTTTTGGCCATTAACTTGGGCTTCTCCAGTCCCTTATTTGTGTCTTAAAATGACAGGAGCCCAGACACACATACTGATTCATGATCTCCAAAACTTGGGCATCCAGGGA
The DNA here is from genome assembly GCF_002078875.1 of Numida meleagris. Classification (NCBI taxonomy): domain Eukaryota; kingdom Metazoa; phylum Chordata; class Aves; order Galliformes; family Numididae; genus Numida; species Numida meleagris. The sequence continues at coordinate 17,532,522 of NC_034438.1, forward strand.
GGACCTGTTGTTAAATGATTACTAGTGGTGGTAGTTTGGTTTCCATTCTACTTTGATCACCTCCAAATCCCAGTGCACTGCTTTTCAGCAGTGTGCTCAACACTCCACTCCTTTGTACTTGTTCACAAGCACAACGTTAGTGGCTTTGTGGCAATAAGCTATTCTGAGAGTTCCTTAAACAAAGCCTTAATGATATATGGCTGCCAAAGTTAGCTGTTTCGCAGCTGTAATAGCAGGCTGTAGGCTGTGTGGCAGCCAAGCTGTCTTTGTTACTGTATTAAGGAAGGTGTGAGCGCCTGGAATGCTACAGGCAGCAAGGGCCATTGTGGGTGGCAGCTGCCTCCAGAGTCCTTGAAAGGATACACTGGGATAACTTGATAAGGTGTTTGCATATGTTTGAGGGCATGACATCCACACAAGGCTGGGTGATTACAGCACAATTTTCTTTGGATGCGAGGCGCTCCCAGTTGCATAGAAATCAGGCAGAAAATATGAAGCACACTGTGTTTTTTCCACTGAGTTCTGTTTCATGAGAAGTAGTCTCCCTGCTAATGTTAGTGTTAACTCAGTTAATGTGTTTGTGCAGAGTGTTATATTCTTTTAGACTGTCATCAACTTTCCCAATCAGGATGCGCCATATTTTGTTAGCAAATCCTGACTGTTGTGACACTCAGACACAAGGTGACATTCTCTCTCCAGGAGTTGGTCTCTGTAAGGCTGCTGTAAATCAGCAGGAATTTCACTGGAGCTATTTCAGTATAAATGTGGAGTAAATGCTGTTCTTCTCTTTGGCCTAAACTCTCCAGTTAACATGGCCCTAAACTCTCCAGTTATCATGATGCTTTGTCACTGCAAATGGTATTCTCCCCTTTCTCCCAGCTCAGAGCTCATTCATTTGTTGAATACTTTGCATATCTATCCACTATAGGAGAACATTTTTACATAAAGGAAAGACATAAAACAAGGTCTTCTCTCAATCAAATTCTTCTCCCCCTCTCCTTGTCATTAGCAGAAAGCCCTATCAACCCATCCTTGTACTTGGGTACCATTCAGCAGCTCTTGCTAGGTTGCTATAGTTCTAGGTCAACAAGTTACCAAGTCACCAAGCGGTGACTCACTTTAAACCAGTGCATGGGATCCAATATCTAAAAGCTGATGTTAGTGTATATGAGGATGATTCTCCAATCAGCATCATCAATTTGTGGAACTATGTTAGCACAAGGGGATGAGATGCAGGACCCATATATAGTGTGAATACTGGCATTCCCTGGGGAGGAATAAACAGCATGCCCAGCTTCTTTAAACTGCCTGTAGTCAGTCAGAGATACTGAGGCTGCATTTTCCAAATAACTGAGAAAGCTGATTTTAACATGGATCTGTTTTTCAGAAATGAGGATTACACCATATGACTGACTGGCATACTGAAATGAGATTGTATCCCATAGTGATGAAATATTTTAAGACTGTATCTTACCGTTTATGGACAAACTTAATAAAAAGTATGAACAGAGTTTTGTACCATTTCCTCTTGTGAATTTTCTTAGTTCTTGGGTTTTCTTCAACTTTTGAATCAATTTTATTCAAAATTCCAAGAGTTGTGAGAGCTTATCAAGAAGAAAATAAGCTCTCAGTGATTCTCTTATTATGGATTTGATTTTATTATTAAAGCAACCAGGGATACAATTCAAGTATCTGAGATAAATACAGATACTGAACATGTTATTGATATCAGCAAACCATTTCCATGGTAAGAACCTGAGATGAGTGGTTTGGGCTGCATACAAGTAGTTTATAGCAAAATCTTTAGTGCTTAAACTTGACAAGGCAAAAGCGCGTGCTATCTTGCACGTGACTACATTTGGGTTTCCAATTACATTTTGATAACAAAAAATATAAAATCTCTAATTCCCGTCCTTCTCTAGCAAGAAGGAAAACTCAGCCATTGGTAAATTGCTCTTTCTGGTCAGCAGCTTTTACAAAATATTTCATTCCTTTAGAAAAAGTAAATGAGGCCTGGCTACACCAATCACAGCAAGACTAAATGTGCTGCAGGAGATCTTGTATTATATATATATCTCAAGTATTGATAGACATTCCCTGGCTATGACTGATCAATACCTACGCAGTGGATAATTTGCAGTGAGAAAACTGCTTGCTTGAACCCAAGCAAGTAATTTAAAAGTAGGGTATTATGTGAACAAGAGTGTGGTGCACGAGTGCAGAGTGCATTACTCTATTCCTTTCTCAGTAAGAGCAGGAATAGCTACTGCATACTTACTACATGCTTTTATGACACATGAAGCAAGGTGTCTGCTCTAAATCCTCCTTTCCTAATCATCATGTACCTTGTTCTTATGCCCATAACTTTGAAAGCATTTCTAGCAGTTCCCTAATTTTATTATTGAAAAATGTGACTGACCACCAAGTTATTTCAGGATCCTGCAGATTGAATACCTTGGCTGCAAGCTGTAAAGTGGATAGATACTTAAATGAAGTTGGATATACATTAGAAGTCAAGGATGTAAGGCTAAATTCCAAAAGTTCATCTAAAGAATGTCAGAACTCATTACTTCTTTGGACTGATGATTCCATGCTGTATAGTCAAATGGATAGTAACTGTGAAGAAGCTTTTCCCTTAATAAAACTACTTTAATGCTTCTTGAGGTTGCTTTTGTTCTCAGTGTGGGTAACACAATACATTAAAAGCTTACGTTCCAGTATCATCTTCATATCATGTGTGCAATCGCTGTGTTGGAGATTCAGATGGTCTGAGAGTAAGTTAACTTTTAACAGGTGGTTTCCAAGTAGACTTGTGAGTTCCAGCAGTGCTATTCTATTAATGCACATTGGAACTTGCAATTCTTGTGGAAAATAGCTCAGGAACTGAAAAAACAGGATGTACAAAATTCTATCTCTTTTAATATCTTCCCAAACTCTGCATTAGCACTGAGCTATTAGCTGAATACCACATATTTACAAGTTATTTCTTCTGCTACATTGCCAGAAAACCCAACCTTGTATGCTCCCCTTCACAGTCCTGCCTCTTGCATGTGGGCTGAGTCAGTGGGTCCGACCTACGTCAAAACTCACATGATTGTTTATCTTCTATTTCTTTTCCTCAGTAGCCAGGAGTATAATGGCATGGGCAGACACTGGGTTTCATTTCAGAATCCAGGTCATGGGTGACTGGCCAGCAGGTCTCCAAAGGCATTCAACTCTGAATAAGGGAACACAAAGACATGAATTGCTATTTCTGTGCAGCTACTACAGTATTACCATTTTATTATTAACGGGCTGTGGTTTCTCACCTGATGTGCACAACAGACCTGAGATGTGGCACCACTCAGAAATGATAGGTTGACTGAGAAATCAGTAATGACAATGAATCTTGGATGCATATTAGATTTAAGTGTTAAGCCAGCCATTTGGGAGCTATTTAAATCAATTCAAATCATTCTGTCAACAGATGAAGATAGCAAGTAATCATTCGTGGTATGGCTGCTATTCAGAGAGCAGTTGGGTTCCTGTCCAGCCTATTTCCTCTGTCACATGGAAAATGTCATTCTGAATTTGTGTGGAGAGGCATGAGTAGAAAAATCAACCTTCTGGGAATTTACTTTTTTAATAGTGTGTGAAAAGACTGCTGGAGCTCCTTTTGCAATCCTCTGCTCCTCTCCTCTGATGACTTTCCCTTGGCCTTGTTCCCTGATTAAGCCAGGTGGCTGTGGGAAAGATGGTGCCTTGCTGCTACATTCCACATTTAGACGCAAGCAAAGAGCAGAACTGATACTATATAAAGCTTTCGCTCCAGTGAGAAGTTCAAATCTGCTACTTACCCTCTAGACCCTCTAGGACCCTTCAGAGTCATGCATTTCCTCCTAAGACACTCACATCCCCTCCCACAAGGGCAGAAAACTTTCACAGACTCTGAAACAAAGGCCATGACTAAGCCCAAGTATGCTTATTTTGCAAGCCCTCCATACAGAATGGATAAAGTAGTAATTACAGACCTTTCTTCCAGCTATGTTGGAAGTGCACAGGAAGGCACAGATGGGGTCCATGCTGCAGGGTGACTAGCAAAGCAGGGCACCTGCGGAACTCACAGAGGAAACACAAGGAAGCCACTATCTATCCCAGTACTCTAGTGATGCATGTAGGGAAGAAAAGAGCTTATAGATTTGGAAAGGACCATAGAGCAGATAATCTCTTATTTCCTGTTTCCCTGGCGGCTTTTTTCAAAGGAGAAGAGCTTCTTCAGGTCTGGTTGGCTTGTCCCTCTGCTACTCAATTGATTCCAGCTGGTTTCATCTCTCTTTCATTCAACAATTTAGGTGAAGTTACAAAAAACAAAAATATTTTCAACATCCTTGATGCTGCCTTTAAGTGCTATATGTTGGCTATTCATGTAATGAAGATTGTGCAGTGTATATAAATTTACATATGTATATATATATATTCAGTATGTTTCAGTAATTGAATAACAATCATTTGAATTTTGCTTACATAATATTTCATGTAGCTCCCAAGTTAACCTGGTTTCATTTCTAAGAATTAAACACTTTGCTTTGTTAGTTCTTAATAATGCAAATGCGTGAAAAGGCCTTACTGTGAGTGTTTAACACCTGATACTCTCTTGTTGAGAAGAAGAGAATGCTGAGTATTTCCAGAGGTACCAAAATTTACAGGAGTGGATCTAGAGGTTATGAAGTGGTTACTTTGAAGACATGCTTTGCTTAATGCAGTGAGTAGGACATCATCATTATACAGCATGCACCTGTAGCTCACCTCCTGCAGTGCTGCCACCACGAGGATTCATCTTTTTCCTCTCATGAGTGAATGTTAAAGAATGTGGTGAAGGAGAAGGAGCTGCTGACAGGAAAGGATCTGAGAGATCTAGTTTTCAGTTTCAAAGTGATTTTTTATCTGACTTTGTAAGTGCCTGGGTGGTCCTTCTTACTAGCGTGTCTGAAAAAAAGATGTTTGTGTGGAGAGACAGAGAGAACTAGCTTCCTTGTTTTTCCTAAACATTTTAGATATATAGCATCAGGCCACACAAGCCAGCTACATTCTGATGGCACAGTAAGTTTATTTATTACAACTCAGGCAGACTGATTCAGCTATAACCACTAATTGTGTAGGACTCTTGCTGCCTTCCCTGTAGACCTTATTATTTACATTTCAGAGACTTGAACAGGATTCCAAATTGAAGTTTTGTTTTTCTGACAATAGAAAAAAAAAACCAACAAATTTTAAGATGCACCATTAGATATGGCAATTCCTCGTCTATTATTTTTAAAGCAGCTGCTATCCCCAGGACAAGAGATTTAATTGTGAGAGAGGACATCCAGACAGTACTGAGTCTGCAGAAATTTCTGGGACATGGATCTAGAAATTCAGCAAAGTCATTTCAGATTCTGTTTATGCTAAAAACTGATATAACACTGATCATATTTAGGCTGCCATAAACACATGCAACCATCTGTCTCCAAGCAGTTAATTTGATTGATACTTAACATGGTAGATTTATAAATATATTTAGCTCTCCAGTTGTAATTGGCCATTTCCTTTTCTGGGGGAAAAACATATATGTGTGTGTATAAGAGAATAACAGAGCTGGCAAAAGTATCTGATGTCTTTATGTGCCTTCAAAAAAAAAGGAATATTAGAAGAGTTAGTTCTGGGCTTATCAATGACAGCAGACATTTTGGAGAGACATGACTGTGTCCAGAGGTGTGCTCACCTTCCCTGGGTGTGGCAGAAGGTGTCAGGGCTGTTCGTGTGAACATCTGCACTGGCTTCATTTTCCATTGTTTTGACAGGAAGTCCCAAGTGTTTCTAGTCATTTGGAAAGGTGACAATTAATATTGCTCCAGATGTCCTTGTCCCCAGAATAACTTTTAAAATAATTTCTAAATACTATCTTTACAAGAAACGGTTCTGGAAATGTGTAGGCATGCTGTTTTTGGAGAAAGATGAAGTATATAAATGAGGGACATTTGAACGCTGCGTAAAAAGAACCGTTACTAAGACAGCACAAACATACTGTTCTGTATATAGTATATATATATGTTTTACATATATACTATATGTATATAGTATATATATATGTTTTTCTGAAGAGATGCTATTAGGCTTTACTGTCAGGAAACAGCACCTTCCTTTGCCTCAGATAGGACTTTATTGGCACTTGCTAGGGACGATATTAATGTGTTGGGAGTTGACTGTGATTTTCAGGTAGTTCACATTGTTGTTTTGCATTTGTGGAAAAATTCAGTGCAGACATTTGCCTTCCCATTAAACCTGCAACAGTGCAGATAAACATTGCTTTCAATTTCCACAGGAAATAGAGGCAGAAAAAAGTAAAGGAAAAGAAATAGACCACAGTTACTCAAAATGATAACAACAGACTCAGGAGAGTGATAAAATGATGATTTTTGTATTTAGTGTGTGAAACAAAAGCATGAAAAAGGCAAAAAAACAGAAAACATCTAGCTCTGATGAGGAATATCTTTTCTGTCTGATGGTAATCTTACAGGAACTCAAAACTACCCAGACAAAAAAAAAACAATCTTAATATAGCTAGAAATTTGCTAGTAGGGAAAAAAAAAAAAAAAAAAAAAAGGAAAAAAAGAAGACCTGTCTTCCTTGCTCTTTCCATTCCTTCAGAGGGAATTTATTGTGTATTCATTACTCTACTGAAATTTTTACTTTCTTGGTCTTACTTCATCAAAAAAGTGGTTGTAAGAATGATACTTGCAAATACAGTAATTCTTATAATCAATGAGAGTCATTCCAGTCATCTATATTAACAGTTTCAATGTAAGTAATAAGTTTTCTTAAAGAACTTAGTTTATACCATATTTTTCACTGTTACTAATTTGTTTGGCTGTTTGACAACAGCTGCTTCTATTAAATTTGTGCAGTTTTTCTGGGGAAAAAATAAAAGGCATTCTTCTTATCATTTGGATGTATAAAAAATAGCAGAAAATAAATATGTAAGCTACACTCATGAAAAAGAAATAAGTAAGAACTTCAACATAAGAGAATAAATCAGTATTGAACCATCATAAACATATCTGGTCCCTCATATTACTAGACAAATGAACAGTCCTAGGGCAAATCTGGGCAAAGCCTTGCATGCAGGCAACAGGAAGAATGAGCCCAGGGAGACTTCTTGTCTCCCAGAGATATGAATTTCTGTTTATTGGTCTGGCTGAAGATAATCTGTTTAAAGATGGCATCTACTAGTTAAATATGAACTGAGATCATCCAGTTTCAGGTGTACAAAAACCAAGGCAAAATATCCACAAGGTCTTTCCCTTGAAGCACAAAGGTTCTTATTTCCCATTGTAAGTGAGGCCAATTCATCAGCTAAATTTGTGTGAGCAAGTTTCCCCTTTGTTTCAGATGTTTTCATGGGATGGCAAGGAGAAATACTATCTTCACAAGTCGCAGTTCTTGTTGCCTTGTAAACGTACCTCTGTTATTGTGTTAAATATCCACACAAAAACATGTGGCTGGAAACTGCCAGTCTGAAGGTCCTAGCAGGAGAGCTGTGGGACCAACAATCTTCAGAAATCCCGAAGAACCTTTGTCCTCCGAACTTGTAAGCCTGCATGTCAAACACATGGTTCGTTTGCTTCCTACCCTGGATAACATAACATGGAGTTATGGGAGTGAGTCCACCGTAGAGCCATGAAAATTATGAAAGGCCTGGAGCACCCCTCCTGTGAGGAGTGGCTGAGAGACCCGGAACTGTTCAACCTGGAGAAGAGAGGGCTCAGATGAGATCTGATCTTATCAATATCTACTGCACTTAGGAGGGAGGGAAGGTGCAAAGAGCATGGAGCCAGGCTCTTTCCAGGGGTGCCCAGTGCCAGGACACAATGGGACACAGCAGGTTCCCTCTGAACAGCACAAAACACTTTGGTACTGTGTGGGAGGTGGAGCAGTGGCACAGATTTCCCAGAGAAACTGTGGACTGTGCTTGGGACTAGCAGCTAGCAGTAGCATCCCACAGAGGTGTGTCTGATCATGGCTGCTGGAATTTTAAAGTGCAGTGTCTAGTTTAGCCCTATTCCCATACACAAGACATAGAAAACTTCCTTGTCAACTCCTTCCAGCACTTAATCTGTAGTACATGTAATTGAAGCTGTATTTTCTTTGTAAAGTAGCTCTAGCATGATATGTGGGAGGATGTAGGTTTCTGAGATGCTTCTGCCTCTTTCCGATTGCACTGATGCCACGGACGAGCTGTGGCCATAAGAGTCCACAGAGGCATCTTCAGTACACTCATCTTTTCAAAGGCACAGAGTAACTAACATTGGTTCCAAGCATGGCATAAGGAGACCCATAAATGGTTTTGGCAAGGTTGCTCTCCATTCCCATAGCACACTGCTCTCATGGTTATTTTCTTGGCATTTCCTGAGGCTTGTCAGCAGAGTACCTTTGCTGAAACTGTATTTTGTCATCCTGTATTGCCATTGCCTTGAAACATCTTCTCAGACCTGTCTTATAAGCATGAAATATCCTGTTGTGGTGACTCAGAAACAGCACAGTTGATTTACCTCAGATTGCTCATCATGAATGATGAGATACCTCCAGCAAATAGACATATAGAAATAGCAGAGCAGAAAGTCAATACAGCAACTTCACTGAGAGGGGCCAAAGAAGAAAATGGGTCATGCGAGAGAAGCTGAGGTTCTGAAACTTTGTCATTTCCCCAAACTGGGACCAAAAAATGGTGTTCTCACATCCTCACCCCATGGATGAAAATATTTGCTTCTAAAAGTGGTATCAAAATGACTACGCCTGACTTTCCTGGTAGCATTTATTACATAGTTTCTGTGCTGGCATGAAATGTCTGGGCTTCTTTAAACCAAAGCATTCTGCTGTCCCCTGTGACTGCCCACAGTCTTATGTTCTTATGGAGCATCTCAATTCAGTGTTGTTTCTATAGCATTCGCTGATGAAAAATCGCTGTCAAAATTTTGAGCCGTGGCTAATTACTGACATATCATGAAGATTCATGGTTCTTTGACTCCAAGGCTTCGTTGGGTTTAGTATGCTTTCAAAACTGCACGCAACTAAGTCCATTATTCACTCACTGTTCAGAGGTATTTCATTCTGCCAAACTGCTCTATCCTTCTTCTGGCTCAGGACTATCATTTGTTTCCCTTGTTAGTGTTCGTGTCTTTGAGCATTTCTGGAGGTGGAGTGTTTCCTGTACAAGATTTCCATGAAGGACAGAATATTATGGATACCAAATAGCAGATACCCTAAAATGATGGGACATTTAGTGAGGATTCTGCCCTTTAGAACAGAGAATGTAGCTACATTGAGCTCCCCCAGAATAAAAGCATTATGTTGTATTCAGCTTATTATTTAGTGGATAATCACTTAACTGTTGCAAGCTGAAAACAAATCCTCAGAAATCACTTCTAGACGAAAATAGCCGAGGAAAAGAAGGCAACTGCACTGTTAATTTAAAATGATACTTGATACAAATCTCAACTTTTTATTGAAAGCAAAAGTGTTGCAGAGATCTTTAGCCTGAGGATCCCATCAAATCAACTGTTTTGCACAGAGCTTTTCCAGATCTCAGGCTGGAAAGTGATGAAAACAGATGCAAAATTTACTATACTTTCAACTCACAACCTGCCAATATTCTGCTCACACAGTGGAAAGCCACTGTGCTAGGATGAAGCTACACCTCTTGTAGTCAGTAGAAGAGATGGCTGACAGCAATCCCTGCAAGAGCAGAACTTTGCTGTCAGCCACAGATAGTTCATTGCAGGAGATGATGGCATTTTGCAGGCCACCACCAGTGCTGTGGAAAAATGTGCTGCCTGCAGTGTGTAATAATTTTGTGCTGTTTCGTGTTTCTTAATGCAAGTCAGGCACAACTGGACTTCTGGCGTGAGCTGAAAGTCTCCCACAAGGTCTATTCTGAGCTCTCATTGCAGCGAAATAAGAGCTGTGCATATGTCAGTGTATTAAAGGTTTTGTGTGCTATGAAACCCAGTTGAGAAAGTTTCTCACAGGCTCCTCATGCTTTTAGATTTAGAAATCCAGAAATCCTTTGAGGGTACAGCAGTTGGGTGAGAAGCATGGCTTTGATTTCTGCTGACAAGTAATAGAAGTTCAAGCCAGATTTACCTCTCTTTAAAGCATGGCTGAGCATTTTTCTGTTCATTCTTGTTATTTCAATGCTTCAGAAGAGCACCAAAACAAAGACCAGTGCCGCAGAATAATGAATACTTCCTGAAAAGTAAAATATTTCCAAAAAGTGGAAAGTGGCTGCTCAGATACTGTAGTACAGATCTCAGATAACAGTGTAATTATCTCACATACTGGTTTCATTGATCGAATCATAGAATCATAGAATGATTTCAGTTGGAAGGGACCTCAAAGCTCACCCCATTCCAACGCCCTCCATTTGCAGGGCTGCCCCCCACCAGCTGAAACTGCCCAGGGCCCCATCCAACCTGGCCTTGAGCACCTCCAGAGATGGGGCACCCACAGCTTCTCTGGGCAGCCTGTGCCAGTGCTTCACCACCCCCTGAGTAAAGACTTTAATCCTAACATTTAACCTAAATTTTCCCTCTTTTAGTTTGAAATTATTCTCCCTTGTCCTATCACTATCAGACTGTGTAAAAGTTGGTCTCCCTCCTGCCTGTAAGCTCCCCTTGAGTACTGGAAGGTTGCAGTAAGGTCTTCTTGGAGCCTTCTCTTCCCAAAGCTGAATAAGCCCAACTCCCTCAGCCTTTCTTTACAGAGAGCGTAGATAATTTATTCTCACCTTGAACTGGTAATTACTCAATATAAGCTCACACACTCAAGAATGCCTCTTTAGTTTTCAGTGTTGTTTAACAAAAGTTCACACAAACATGTTTTTCTAAGATCAGTTTTTCGGCTGCATTGACCAAAAATGCTTTAGAAAACAGTTATTCCATATCAGAGAGCCTATAGTTTCAAGTGAGTAAAAGTATGTTTTGTGAATTTGTTTATATACTATAATAAATATTTCTAGATCATTCTGTTTTATTGACTTTCACTCCTACAGCACGTCTTGGGGTGGAAAACTCGGGCTTCCTACAGAAATAGAAGTAGCTAAAGAGAAAATCTACCACCACACTGCATCACGCTGTCCTTTGTCCCAACTCCAAATTGGTAAATTATTACAACTCTGTATACATTTATATTTCAACACCTCTCCTATGTCTGACAAACTGGAAGTTAGTTGGAACCATGAGTTGAGGATACATACACTTATCTACCAGGTGGCTTCTCTTCCTTTATAGACCTTAGACCAAAGTCCAAGGCACATAAGCATCACAAGATACATATACAGCCAAACCAAAATGAGAGAGCTCAGGAAGATTTTCATAGGCAAGGGACATAAATGGCTCCTCACAGGTCACAAGGTTTGCATTAGTTTTTAAAATAATGGCAGGAAAATTGAGACTTGCTCTTGTTAGAATAGCTCTATACACATCAGAAAGACATTGGTAGTAAGAAGATTAAACAGTATAAGACCTCTGATGGGTTATAACTGCCTGGATCTGCAACTCTCCCATGGACAGGCATTTCCTTTTACACAATCAGATAAAAAATGAGATGAAATAAGTAATTCAGTACCAGAAATATCTAGAATTACTGATGAATTACAATGATTTATAAAACAGTTTGTGTTTGGCCTGACAAATAAAGAATAATTTTTCTCATAGTAAAGTTAATTAAAAAGAAAAATCTTAAATCCTTGAAAACTCTCATAAGAGTAACTGTTTGGCCAGAAAAATAATGCTGCAGTGAAGACTGGATTTTAATTAAAATAAATATATATATTTGCATTCCAACTAATTTCTTCCCCAGTGTTGCTCAGTTTTCAGACAAGAAGGAGCACAACCACATGTAATTGTAGACATTAGTCAACAGCCCTAAGAAAAGCTCACTTTTCAACTACACCCATTTGACAGCCTTTGAGGAATGGAATAAATGACTTAGGACTTCATTTTGCAGTGTTTAAACGCCATTTTTAATGAGTCTGATGCATTCAGTAGTACACTGTTCTTGCTGGTCTGTACTGTCTCCTTAGCTTACACATCCTAAAACTGTCAATATGCTGAAGCTGATTCTGTAAGAGTTCAAACTAAATGAATTATTGCGCATTAAGAAGTAATGCATGCTATTAATCACTGCAGTTTTCAATGACCATTTCAATTGCAGCAAGGACCAGAACATGCTCACTTTAAATATCTGAGCCAGGATGAAGGTAGCAATTATTAGTTTGCAAAACCTGATGAACAGTGAAGAGCTCAGACCAGCAGGATTTTGTCAGATAGTCAAAACACAGTACCAAACCGCTAACAGGACTATAGCTGCCAGATGTACTATTGCACAATACCTTCCACAGTTTTCTCTAAAAATAGCATAAACAGGATACTTTTAGATTTAAAACAGTAGCCTCCACAATATAAAATGCCAAGAGGGTAGTTTATTATTGTTACAAACATGTTTATAGTGAGAAAACTTAGGCACGATGTAAACATTTGTACCAATCCATCGCAGAAGACACTGTCAGCTGTAGGGTCTGCCATCTGAAAATGTTCTCATTTACTTAGCAATCAGCTAAGTGGATTTAGAGCTCTCTCAAACATTCTTTAATAGCTTATGCGTGTCTTTCTCACCTAAAGCCTCCCAGCAATACGCAGTTATAGCAAGAGGGAGAGAAGAAATCAAGTATGCTGACTTCCTTTTGGATTTCTGTTAGTGTTACCACCTTGATCCAGATACAACTTTAATTTCCTATCCATGGCTACGCAAGAAAAGAAGCTATACAATACACCTCTTCTACTGGAATAACACAAAGGGATATTCAACCAGGGCTCTACATGAGCAGTGGGAGGTGAGTCTATCTAGAAAGTTGTTTATGGGCCATCTGAAAGGGGAACAGAGAGAAGAATTGAATCACAGTAGGCAGATTCATAAACAAAGACCTGAAAATCATTGTTTCAGGAGACACAGTCCAAGAGCTCAGCTTCCTCCCAGGAATCTGTGCATCCAGTACGTATGCAGCAGATAACCCCAGCTGACCTTTCTAGCATTCAAAGGGTCATGGATTTGCTGAGATGAACCAGTAAATAAAAGCAATTTTTCCAATGTTTCAGTCAAAAAATCTCTCAGTTGACACCATCTCTGCTGTCCTTCTTCATCTTATGTAGCTGTGGCAGAAGCACACAAAGTGAGACTAGCTGCGAGAAAATGCTGCTCTGCTTTTGTTCAAGCTCTACTACCTCCCTCTTTCATTGTATCTGAACAATATCTTGTTCTGCACCCGTCTGCTGGGGGATGGGAAAAGCAATTAACCTTTAAAACTTTGGTGCCATAGTGTAATTGGTGTCCCCTTTCTCCCTTCATGGCCATTTCATCTGCATGCTATTAAAATCCCTTTAGTACCTCAGAACTTATTTCTAACGTTGCAGTCCAAACAGTTTCAGAGACAGGTAAGATTCCCAACACAAGCTATGTCATTATTTCTTATTTGTTTGCAAACCACAGGCACTTTAAAGTAGAAGAATTAATAATTAACTGCCTTATGTTGCCTAGGATATTGCTTTCATCAGATATAAGACAATGCATATTTCATTTCAACATAATTATCTGAACTCTGGCTCAAAACAAGAAACCACTAGTTTTCTTACAGAATCAAAGAGTAAACATATTTCCCTCTGAAAGAAAAATGAAGTATGTACATATTGCTCAACCTCAGCTGCATCCCCAGACACAAGACCACCATAGCCTTTTATATTTTTATTACTCTCTTTTTTTCGTATTTTGGGAAATGCCCCAAATAAACACTTTCACCCTTGCTTTGGTAAGGTTTTGAAGTGGTGAAAGCTGACTTGATTGACTTCTGTGTACAGGGCAAATTAACAGGGCCACACCACAGAAACTTCTGGTCTATTATAAATGTAAGTGTACCCGTGTTGCCATATTAATTACTGGTACTTGATATGAAGGTAAACAAAAACTTCCTGACTCTGGGATCCCCTCCAGAAAGCAGTTTTTGTGGGAGCTGAGCATACTGAACAAAAGGGATACTTGGTTTCTTTACACTGTGCTATCACAGTTCTGCTGTCCCTTGCTGAACAAAAGAGCTTCAAGGAATAAGTATCAGTCAAAAATTTCCAGGAGATAACAAACATTATTGTCTCCCAAATGTAGATGATACAGAAACATCTGAATGCAATTGCTTCCTTGGGGTGGTTTCATGAACTATTCCTACAAGCACACCTTCACTTTGAGAAGGTGGCATGGGCATATCCTACCACAACATACGTGGGGTTTACAGGCACAGCTAGTGAGTTGAAGGCAATGGTGGCTGACATCTACAGCACCTCATGTTACACATAAAGGGCAAGTTCTGGAAAGTCATTATACAATGTAAGGGGAAATAGAAATGCCCCCTGTGATGAATCATGAGGATAAATGCCATGAGTACCATATCTACCTCATGCCATTGCTCACACGCAAGCATCATTGCACCTCGTAACAATCACATTTCAATATTATACAAAGCTGTTCATTAGATGGTCTCAAGAGCACGAAAGCATTATGTATATCCAGGCACATAGAACTCAAGAAACTGATCCACGTTGTCAGAGTCAGGAGTAGAGTCAGTAGAGTTTGTTTCATGCAGCCCTCAGTTGCTACTCAGCCACATCACTCCCATCACCTGGGAGTTAGCCACTTGTGGCAGAAGGCTGCAGAATTCATGTGCACACTTTGGGTTATCACCTATATCCTTCCTTTCTGATTGAAACTTCCAAAATATTCCTGCCCACAGACAGGTGATAAAACGTTAATTGAAAATGTTTTCCATGGCTTAACAATGATTATCTCAGGTTTATAGCTCCCTACCTTGGCTTATTCAGAAAGATGCCTACAGCAACCTTTTATGGAAACCCTGACTTCTTCCTCCCACTCAGAATCAGTAGCACCTTGAGGATGAGACTGCAAAGTCCCTGAGATAATGTGCATCACTGTTCTCATTTTGAGGGGTGAAGAGCAGGGTCCCAGGTCCTCACCACATTACCCATCCTCTGCTGATAAATGGGATGTGGGTCCAGACAGGTAGGATGGGAGATCTCAGATGGGTCAGCTTCCAGGATAGAAAAGGCCAAACCTCCCCAGTCTCATCATGCAACTGCTGAGGGAGTTGCTAAGTGAGGGAGGGTGGAAGGGCACCATTGCCTGGCTGGCATAAAGATGTTTCCCCAGCATGCTCTTTTGGTGTGCAGGATTCACAGGCTGCATGCCTGCCTATTCAGTCTGCTTCCCCTGCTCTGCCAGCCCCACTTTTCCCTCTGTCTTCCTGTTCTTTTACCACCTGAAGCAACTTCCCCTTCTGCGTGGAAGGACAAACCACACATCTGAGGAGATAACTGCTTCCTGCAGTTGTACTTGCATAAGTGGGCAAACAGTCCTTTGCAAAAGGGGTATTTCATGCCTATGCCAAAATGCTTCCGCAGATTTTCGCATCCTCTCTAACAAACTAATTATGTTGCTGGAGCCTGTAACTGTTGTTCTCAGTGAAGCCATTGAATAAAGCAGATAATTGATGCCATAGAAGTGGCAAATGTCCTCCGTGCTATTCACCTGCCCTTCCTGTCTTAGGAAGGATGTGGGTTAATCTTGAGAAGAAAGACATCAGATCAGTTCTGTTTCTTTTTTCTTTCAAAATCAGCTGCTAAGTGAAATAACAAAGTGTGCAAGGGAATATTAACAGAGCTTTGTTTTTCCTCTTTGCTAAAAGCCGGCAGCTGCTTAGTGTTTTACAGAACAAGATAAGCAATGTGACATTTGTGGCCATTCACATGCATTGATTTGTTTTCATTTATTTTGCTCTCTACTGAATTTCTTAGTGCTTTGGGACTGGAAAAAAGCCTAAAGTATATCAAAATGATGAAATTGCTAGGAAGAAAATAAAATCAAGTAAACAAATTGTGAGTTAATTGTTCTTCTACATAGTGGCTTTGCTGACAAGAGAATTAGAGCAAGATGATGTTGGCAAGCAGGATGTTGTGTTAGCTGCATTAACTTCTTCTGTGCTCATGTGCAGCCTCTAATAATAGTCTAATTTACAGGTTCAAAAGATGATTTTTTTTCACTGAACATCATTTAGACAAAAATCTTTCAGTATTCCAAATCAGATTTTCTATTTACTTTGCAACTATCTCTCACTCTTCTTTATTTTCCAGAGTTTTTTTCTTTTGAGTTTCATTTAATTGCTTCCTTTTTCAGAATAGATCTATTCTCCCCTTGAGCTATGTTTTACTGTAGATTGTTTAAAAATAATTAAAGATTAAGAGAGGGAAATGAGAGAGATTGATGTCACATCTTTAATCATGGCTTGACTTTTCTTACGTATAAACTTATCAAGACCTCTTGTACTCTAGTTGCCATTTCTTGCACAGACTCTCCCTCATCTCAGCTCCACTTCCGCAAGTGAGGAAAAGGCACATAATGTGGCCTTCTAACTAAAACCACTTCCAGAATCAAATTATCAGTGCCCTGAAATGTCACATACATAACAGATGCACATTCTCCAAATCATTTCAGCATATATTTCAGTATGTATTGTACATTAAGGGAAGCGGAGTTGAGGGAAACATAAAGAGATGCCATCCCCTTTGTTTCTTCCCTTTCCCCTACTTCTCTGTCCCTCCTGGCCATAAAAGTCAATGCAAAATGCATCCTCACTTCTCTCTTGCCAGACTACTCATACCGTGGCTGTATGCATTTAGTCCTCATGCAGCAAATACCTAAGCACTTGCTATCTTGGGTCACACAGAGCAGGCTCAAACTGTACTTCTTTTATCTCTGAAGCAGTTAAACCAACATTTCTGTCTGTCACATAACCTATTTTCCCCACAGTATGAGTCACTAGAATTAGAGTGGGCTGGAGACCAAAAACGAGAAGGAAAGATTTGCTGCAATGTTCGCAAATAAAAGAGAAGCCGAAATTGGTCTAACTTCTGAAGACTACGCTTGCAAGGGATTTGGCAATCACTGACTTTCATGGAAATGCTTCAGCAGCCCTGTTTCACAAATGCCCCACACAAGATGAAATGGACTCATACTGGCCAAAAAGCCATGGGGGAGAGTGTGGCTCCCAGTTCGTTTATCCTTAGCACAGAAATCTGTTTACAGGGATATAAACTGAAGATGTTTCCAGTAATGCTGTCCTCAGCTATGAAAGAATTGCACAGCACCAGTCTTCACGAAAGCTTTCTTGCTGCATACCAGTTAATGCACTTTCTAAACTCTGTTTATAAAATTCCTTGTTATAAGAGCATTGCTGCACAATGGGCATTATATTTTGTGGGAATTATTGTTCTAGAGGCAAAACCATGACAATGTTTGTGGTCAACTTTTAGGCTCATGTTTCACATCACTTGAAGCAAAATAAGGCAAGACTGCCTATCAACATTATACCAAGCATGAACTTATTGATATGAAAAAACACGTTGCAAACTATTTCTTACTGCGTATACCACTTACACTGCCCTTTGTGTATCCAAGGAAGAGGAGAACCTATATTTTGATAAATTTGACCGAGCCTAGATAGCATTCTTCAAAAAAGAATCCGTGTCTCTGACAATTTTTATTGTGACCATACAAGATATTGTGGTCAGTATATGGTTCTGTTATGGTGGTGAATGGAGATCCTTCAGTGTGGGAGCTCATCTCCTATGAAAACAGGCTGAGAGATTTGGGCTTCTTCAGCCTGGAGAAGGCTCCAGGGAGACCAAACGGTGGTCTTTCAGTATCTAAAGTGGCATATAGGAAAGTTGGAGAGACACTCCTTTTTAAGGAGTGCAGTGATAGGATAAGGGGTAATGGCTTAAAAATAAAAGAATGTAGATTGAGATTAGATATTTGAAAGAAATTCTTTATTTAGAGAGTGGTGAGGCACAGGCTGCCCAGAGAAGCTGTGGATGTTCCTTTCCTGGAGGTGTTTGAGGCCAGTTTGGACGGGGCACTGAGCAGCCTGATCCAGAAGGTGGCAATCCTGCTAATGGGAGGAGGATTGAAACTAGGTGATCTTTAAGATCCCTTCAAACCCAAACCATTCTGTAATTTATTTGATGTTTCTTTACTTCTAAGTGCTTCCATCTTGATAACAAATAAGATGCAGAAGTTATTTGACCAACTGTTAGGAAAAGGCTGTCTACATAAGAAAAAAAACAACCATGAACAAATGTAAATCTTAATTGCCCAGGCAGATGGCTTTTGTCTTATTATATTAAAACTGTATTTTGGCATCATTCTTGCAATCATGACTTAACAATGAAAAATGGATAGTCCCTTTTCTAGGTTAAATTATTACTAGAAAACTTATCTACATTTGATTTCCCCTTTTCTTGAAAGAAGGGGTCATCTCTCATAAAACATTTTGGATTTGACATTTCTATAAAAATATCCTAAAAACCACCCAAGTCTTTGAGATGGATCATCATTTCCTTATAAATTAGCACGCCCATAGAAATTTTTACAGAACCAGAACTTCTGTATTCTGGTATATTCTTGTGTTAATATGTGGTATAAGTTGGTACTGCCTAAAAGCAACATGCAAATGCAACTTCCATGTTTACTTACCAACATGTTTGTTCACCTGGCACATGTCTCCGTGGTCTTAGACTCCCAAGTCCCAAGTCTTGAACTGCTATTTACTTAGGGCTGAGTATGTTACAGCCCTATATTCTAGTGGGAGTTCTCAAACTCTGAGAAATAGAAATGGAAATGAAGGTTGTAGATGCAACTGCTGCCTGAGATTTGATGCTACTACAGTGTAACATACTCCAAACCACCAGTCTGAGCCCAGCTGAGACCAGTTCTCAAGGCAAAGAATTAAGTGCTGGTATGTCTATGCACAGAGCCAATGGAGGAAACAAGACCGCTACCAAGCTAACTTTCTTCACTTGTTCTGGATGAGGACGGACATCCCAGCACTGGAGAAAGTGAGTGTGAAACAGAGACAGTAACTCCTTGGAAGAGATGGGATACTGGGAAACAGTTGTTTTATCTGGAGTTTTTGACGCAGATGTACCAAGTCTGGTGCCTTTGCTCTTCTTACTTGAAGAGATGCTGTGCGACCTATGCTGATGAAAATGTGTCTGTGCTCTCCTGGCAGAGAATCTGTCCACTTAACAAATATCCCAGCTGCTCAGAAGACAGGATAATATAGATTATTTTCTTATGACATTTAGAAGAGAACTTGATGTTTTTACACTTTCACAGTCTTTTGACTTCTTCACCCTTTCCGTCTGCTTTCAACTCCATGCAATATTGTTCTTGTTGAAGCGCAGTTTACAGGATTTTCTAACAAGAGAGATAAAACCTAGCGTCTACAACTAAATTTAAGTCAATTAAGAGATGATTAGTTTTTATATACAAAACCAGTGCTTGAGTCCATAATGATTTATTCATGATTCTACGCACGTCCAAATTAGAAGTGGAAACATGAAGTATGGAGAACAATTTGTTGATGACTAATGGAGACAAACAATTTTGCTGCTACAAAAGAAAACTGCTTTAATGTTGTCTTAGCTTCAGATAGGCTTCACATACCTACAGCTTTTAAGGTGAAGCTTGCCATGGAGTGAATTGCATGTTGAAAGTTAGGTGAGAGATCTTTTGGAGATCCTGAAGTGAACATTCCTAATAAACATATTTGACAGGTGAAAGAACCTGGAAAGGATCAACTGGCTATGTCAATAGATTTCAATTAATTATTTTACTGAATTTTAATAGATATGCATTTGGCCATTGTACTGTCACTGCATCTATTATTATTGTGTTGTTGTTACTGTTTGTATTGTTATTTAGGAAGACTGATTTGTATATAAAGTCTTCTGGAGTGTAAAGACTGAGTTGGGTTGTCTGTTGGAGAAGGATTTATGTTACCTAATGCTGGACATCTCTGTTGAAGTCTGCCTTTGAACTAGTCTATACTGGGCTTACATTATAGATTATGGAAAAAGCACCAATAGGGTGTGATTAGTTTCATTGTGAAGTGGACATCTAAGATAAGTTCAATTAGTCACACCCAAGAAATGCCTTTAATGACTATAACGTCCTTTGTTGCTAAAGCAAGACCAGGTCTTGTGCTTGTAAGATACTCTGGAAGGGAGATGTAAGCAGAGAAATATCTACTAAACCCTAGTAAATCCAGTTCAAAGGAAGTCTTCAAATGCTAAGGTTAAACTGAGAGAAAGTTGTCTTTATGAACCTGCAGATAACAAAAAACAGCAAGGCAGAAAGAGGTGAACTGCCTCTGTTCTTCTAAAAGAAAGTTTAAAACAAGACCGTAACAATTATTCGTATGTCAGTACAATTTACTGATTGGATTAAAACTTATATGGGAAGTGATCTCATTTTGAGTATCTGCACATTCCTCAGTGACTGACATTTCATGTGGGAGCCTGGAATGAGCAGAGCTTTGGGGAATGTAATCTCTTCCCCCTCATCAAACTGATAAATTGGAGGGAACCTTCTGAATGTTCATCACAGAAATTATAGAAATGAAAATAGTTCAGGGGATTTCCATGAAAACTACCTTCCTGTTGAATAAGAATTGAAAAAAAGGAATGTCTGAAAGGATTTCCAAGTAGAGAGTAGTGTAAAAATGCATGGAAATACAGTCTCAGTGACTGAGCAAACCGATTGCCTCACTGATGTTGTCTTATGTTTCTAATTTTTTCTTCTTCGAGAAGCTAAGGTAAAGAAAAATGACATATTGCGTTAGAAGTGGAAAACGTTATTCTAAGGCCAGTTTGAGCCTTTAATCTACAAGGCCGCTATTTTGTCCCAAAGCAGAATGAAAATCTAACAGAAGAAACTTTGACATTTTGAAATGATGAAATTGAAATATTTTCTATCTGCCTTGCTACATATAATCCCTGTGCCAGGGGCAGGCAAAATGCTATGAACAAGAACAGATTGCATTTAGGTGATCAGAAGGCCAGAATAGTATAACGAATAGCTTGTTTGAGCCAAGTGAATAACAAGGGAGAGTTTTAATGAAAAGTTACCTGCATATGCTCTTCACTTCTTCCCTTTGATGTCTGGATGATGTGTTGCCCTACTAGAGATGCAGGCCATGACAGGCTCTTTCACAGGCTTCAGCAGAATATGTCTGGGCTTCACTTCATCTGTCCCTTTTGTATACTAAAAAGCACAACAAAAAAGGTATCCTGGTGCATCTGAACACAAGAAATACTACCTTTAAGAACATTGTGTTGGATGGTTGTTCAGGAAAAACTCTGTAAATGAACACAGCAGAAATATAGAGACTATGTTGGAGCACACAGGGGTGTACTTAGGAAAGCCAAAGCCCACCCAGAGTTGAAATTGGTGAGGGAGGTGAAAGTCAACATGAAATGTTTCTGCAGGTTCTTCAGCAGCAAAAGGAAGACTAGGGCAAATATGGGTTCACTGCTGAATGGAGACATCGACCTCGTAACAAAGGACTCAGAAAAGGACAATGCAGCCAGGGCCTTTTACATGTTGATCATTTTTGGTAAGACCAGGCCTCTATAACCAACAGGAAAGTCCAGAATGAGGAAGACTTAGCCCTCATGGAGGGCTAGGGAACACTTACATAATCTGGACATGCACAGTACATGGTTGGGATACACCCACAACTGCTGTGGAGGCTGAATGACATCACTGCAGATTCACTCCTGGAAAGGTAAGGGTAATAGAGAGAGGTTCCCATGGACTGGAAGAAAGAAAATATAATTCCCATCTTCAAGAATGGCAAGAAGGAGGATCTGAGGAAAAATATGTCAGTCTGTTCTACATTGATCACTGGGAAAGTGATAGAGCAAATGATCCTGGAATCATTTCCTGACATATGAAAAACAAGTCAATTGGGTGTGGTCATCATGATTTTATGGGGAGGAAATCTTTCCTGGCAAACCTGATAGCCTTCTTCAGTGATTGTCTTGGTCAAGCCAGTCAGCAAGTCTGCAGATGATACAAAGTTGGTAAGAGTGGCTAGTATACTACATGGATGTGCTGCTGTGATAATACACTGAAAGAAGTTCCCAAAGAGGTTGTGAAGTCTTTCTTCTCAGAGATATTTAAGCCTGACTAGACACAGTACTGTGCTGACTCCTCTTTGAGCAAGGGTGGTGGACTAGATGATCTCCAGAGATGTCTTCCAGCTTCAACAATTTGAGACTCTATAAAATGAGCTGAAAACTGCACAAATGTCCCTTGGTTGTTGTTGGATTTTGCTTCCCCCTAAAACTGCTTGGCGCCTCCACTACTAAAAAAGAAAGGAAAAGATTCTTACTTGGAATGCATTCACATCACCTCAGTCCTGGAAGGTGTGTGTGGCATTCGTCAGAAACATTGAGTTATTCAGTGTCAGTTTCTGAGAGCAAGTTTTGTTCACTTAATCCTTCTGTAATCTTGACACATTGCCTATGAACTCTCTGTAGTTTCTGAAAATTCTTTTTTTCTTTTGGAAAAAGAAGCCTTGTTGCAGTTCATGAATTTATACTACAGCAATCCTGATACAAGAAATAGAGAAGATTTTTCATTTCACTAGCTAGTTTTCCAGCTGGGTAATCTCCACCAAAGCATTTTGATTAAGTCACTTGATAAACATTAGAATAATTTCAGAGCTTTAAGAAAATGAGAAGACACACCTGGCAACAAAACCCTCAAAATCTAAAACAGGGTTAAAATTATGAGCTGTTATTTCAAAATCTGCCTACTCCCACTTGAGTAATGCAGATTTAGTGCCAAAGGAGAGGGATTAATTAGTTAAATGTGTAAAAAAGACACAATTTAATAATTCTATATAGCAGGAATAATGAAGACACATTCCTTTACCTCACCCAGATTCCCAGTTAGGGTTCTGCTTAGACAAATAATTGACACATATTTAATGTTGAAATTTATTTCTCCCTCTTTTTCCTAATTATTTCTGCCTAATCATATTCAGGATGCATAAGCTTTTCCATAGACATTTCCAATACTTCATCAGACTGGAGTTTCCACCAAGGCTAGCTGTAGTTTTCTAATGCAATATGATTATAAGTTAAGTTCAGCTGAAAAAGCTACTGACATGAAATAAAAGAGTGTAAGTCTTGATACTGTTCATCTACCAAGTGGTGAAATTTCCTATGTGGTTGAGTCTGCTTTCAAGATGTTCTAGTAATTAACAGAAACACATCCTTACATAAAAAAGATGTTCTTTCCGGGACATGGTCCTGGACAATCTGCCCTGGGTGTCCATGCTTGACCAGGAGAGTTGGACCAGATAACTTCCAGAGGCCTCTGCTGACCTTAACCAGACTGGTATTCTGTACTTCTGTGAAAACCTTGGTTGTTTTTTTTCATGAGACATTAAAGGGTTTCCCTCATCATACATTCTGTGGAGAAAATGAACTAAAATTCTTATTAAGTTCTCTTTCAGCAGATCTCTAAGAGATGACCAGAGAAGTTTCAGACCTGAAAAATATTTGTGAAATATACTGTAAAACGCAGGAAAAAAAATCAAGTGGAAATGTTCAGTCCATACTGAAATGCCAACAGCTGAGAATATCTGGGAATGTTTTGGAAAACCTTCTTCAGAAAAGAGGCCCACCTGGGTTTTATATGCATTATTTCTTCTAGTATTTATTTCCTGCTACCTGTGCTGTGTTTTGCAGAAGCACTGGAAGAGATCAGCATAAAGCATTATTTATTGAGAATTTGGGGCAGAAGTGCACAGTTCAATCCCCATTCTAGAACGAGCAGTCTATAAGTGCTGTGCTGTGTCAGTCTGGATCTGTCTGCTGGATCACAATATGGATAAGTGCAACAACTGCAGTGGAACTAACAAAAGTCAAGCAGTTGCAGAATTTAGTATTTATGATCATACTTGCAGTGTTGAGCACTGACCACAAAAATCATCAGCAGACTGACTTCCCCTAGGAATCTCCCCCTACTAGGAATCTTCCCCTGGTAGGATCTTCCCCTTCTTCCCAAGCCCCATTTTCTTCCCACAGCTATATAGGTAGCTCTCTTCCCAAGGGCAGCAGAACTCCTCAGAGCTGCCATTCTACTTCCAGAAAAAAATTACCCTTTAGCAGCTAACAGATACAGAAAGTAACTTAAAATGACATGGGGATAACAGAAAAATTGGCCTTGTCGTAAAGCCCAGAAAATTGCATTGTTTACTGCCAAGGACTAGTAATATCCAGAAATATCACCACAAACTAGGCAAGGACTCATTTGCATGTATGAAAAAATAGAAGGTTGAAAATGATGCTGATTTCTTTGGCCAAATTCTGCCTCAGATTTTAACCAAATGCTATAGACAACTGTACACAACAAGCAGAGCAAGGAGCAAAGTGTATCCTTGACATCTTGTTTTGGACCTCCCTTGTTAGTAACTATTTCTACAGCCACCAGCAACCTTTAGAGAGTTAGATGCTTCTTAGTGGTAAAAATATATGTATTTATTTTGATCAGAAAAAAAAGTAATTGTGACTTCTGAAAGCCAGTTTTGAACTATGCATATGGTCTCTGGCTTATAGTAAATCCCTCACTATGAGATGTATGCAGGAAAGAATAAAACTAAATCTGAAACCAAACCCTCTCTGTTTTGGCACAACTGACTTGCCTACATGGAACCAGCCTGGACAAAGCACCTTTCCCTGTTTATGGAGGGCTGAGATGCTCTCCCAGTTGAGGTCCTCACTTATGAAGCCATCAGGCATCAGTAAAGGACTGGTGGGAAACTTGTGTTGGTTGTCCCTTTGAAACCAATAGAAACCCTGACTACACAAGTGTCGTGTCCCTGATTCAAACTTAAAAGAAGGGAGATCTCAGGAAAACTGAATATAGCCAAAACTATGCTTTCAATGAGAGGAAGAAGGAAAAAAATAAAAGAGTTGAGACTGTGTCGGGTGTGGCCACTTTTAGTCTCTCCATAATCTTTGTCACAGATTCAAACTTTTACAAGTATAAAAACATAAAATAGGTAAGCAACCACCTTTTCTTGCTGCTGCTGTGCTACATGATGAGATACCTTGTGTCCAGTAAGACATCTATTTCCTACTCCCAAATATGCCTAAAGCTATATAGATTCCAAGTTTTGTTAGTCTCACTCTTGCCTTTAAATAGTCCCAGAGGTGCAGACCAGCACATCTGACTC
This sequence comes from Numida meleagris, assembly GCF_002078875.1. Taxonomy (NCBI): domain Eukaryota; kingdom Metazoa; phylum Chordata; class Aves; order Galliformes; family Numididae; genus Numida; species Numida meleagris. The sequence continues at coordinate 17,557,744 of NC_034438.1, forward strand.
TGATAAATAATCCACTTGTAAAGGTACTCGTCTCTCATGCTTCTGAGGTCACCTCCAGCACTTCATCATAATTACAGCATCACAGGGGCAGCCCTGGTTTCTCCTCTGCTGTCCTCCTGCTACTGCGGAGTGGGAGGATATGGCCACCTCTCTGGCTTCAGGATGTTGTGTTTCCTTGATTTATGGCTGCCTTGGGGCTGTTCTGCAAGGCAGGGTCATCCAGACCTTCCACTGCAGTGACAGATGCAATCTCTCTTTTCCAGCTGAAGGGCTTGAAATAGCTGTGTAAGGGCAAAGTATCCTTTAAAAGATCCCATATAAGGCATAAGTGCTGGATTGAAGGACTCATGAAGAGAATAGTACTGTCTTCCCCACCAAGACCTGTCCCAGAAGATTACTGAATGCTCAGGGCCCCACATAAGATGGGAAAGCAGCAAGGATACATGCTTTCAGATCTCAGGTTCTTTCCTGAGCAAGGCTCCCCAGCTCCCTTGACGCTGCAGGCCACAGCCACAGCCTGTCACACCCCCAGCTCTCCGGCCCTGGCAGCATTCTCCACCACTGAAGTCAATGAAATTGCAGGCTTTCATCACCTCCGGGGGGAGGACGGTTGTGCGCAGGAGTCAGTTGCAAACGTGGCACATTTCACACGCATCCTTTGCACCGCTTGGCGTCGCGGATCTGCTGGGAGTGAGCTGCGGTGTGTGTCAGCTGTACCACTGCGAGGACAGAGACAGCTGCAGCCTCCAAACGGGGTGAAAGTTTTACATGGAGCTGCGTTTTACACATATCTAGCCTGAGTTTACTGGGATCTGTCAGCTAAGATGGATATGGTATGTGGGCCCTGGAGTAAAAAGATGTCCATTTCATTTTTCAAAAGAATCCAACTCTTTTAGAATGCTATCAGTAGTAACAAATAATAAAAATCCCCAAACTACTGCACTCATTTGCAGAGAGGAGAAAAATTTGCTGCAAAAGCATTTTGCAACTCCTGAAAGCTCCAGCCTGAATTGTTTGGCAAGATGTAAGGTCATCAGAGCGCTCAAAGAAATGGGCTCTGCAATTATCACCCATTAACCACCACCTAGCAGTCGGGAGCTGGTTGCAGAGGTTTTAACATGAATGTAAATGAGGAGGGGCGGATTTATGGGAATGAGATTGTGTGGCATATTTGTTTTGTTTTGACTTCTTTCCAGACATATTTCAGTTTACATAAATATTTGAATGTTGGATCAGACAGGATTTGCAGCACAATAGCATTAGGAATGCCTCTGCAACAACTGTGATATGGATTAAATTAGCCTCCAAGCAGGAGAGAGGGGGAAACGAAGCTTTCTCAACGTATACATTTGAGGACTACTCAGCATTTAATAATTTACAGACCAGAGAGACTGGCTCCCTTGGCAGTTTCTCCTCTATTTTTTGCCTCCCCTCCTTCACCGCCATACGATTAGAAAGTGAACTGGCAATAGACCCTATCTGAAGTTCCTCACCCAAAGGAAGATGTTTGCCAAACAAGGAGGTCAGGCAGCATGCATGGGATGTCACATTACAAATGGCCTCTCCCTGACCCCCCATTTCAGCTGCAGAGCGTTAAAGCTGCTTTTTTGGTATTTTTGGCATAGTCCTTCGTCTCCCCTGGCTGTGGAGGGAAGGGCAAGGAGGACCCACCCTGAGCACAAGAGGCTTCCTGTAGCAGTGGGAAGCTTGCCCAGGCAGCGAGGCCAGCAGCCTGGCACCAGGAAGGCTTCTGAGTCTCCTCCAAGCACCCACATTTTCTCAGCTGGCAAAGGGGATTTTTGAGGAAGGGCACTGGGAGGTAGAGCAAGAGCAGGATACCTGGAGGAGAGCACTACAAGACTGAAATCTGCAATGAGAAAGTATTGCAAAAGCAAAATATCTCTCTTTATGTTCTTTACAGTGGCAAAAGTCTGGACCAGCTCTGCAGAAATCAGTAGGTGTATTCCGAATTCAGACAGGAGTAAAAGAGATTACAATCTGACCCCAGAGTTTAAAAGGGTTTTTCTCAGAGTTTATCAGGTCAGATTTCCTCCAGCTCCAGCCCTATGCTGCCAGGATGAAATAGGTTTTCAGATACATCCTGTTGAATATGAAATGTACTTTTATTTAAAGCATCTTTTAAATGAGAGTGTGTTCATTTAGTAAAGGAAAGGCAAATGTAAGAGCTTGTAGCTAAGTAAAGCCGGAAAGGGCTTCAGAGTGAGATTTGATTGTTTACATTCAATGAAAGGAAAAGTCTGATCTGGAGCACTCAGATTTAATCTTGGTGCAGATTAAAATGGTGTTATTGTGTTCTGCTGGGCTGATTGGAAAGGTGAACCAAGGCTTTCCTAGGACTGTACCATTGCAGTACATACACAGATTTACACAAAATAACACAAGACAGCCATCAAAAATTGCAGAGTCTGGCTTCTCTGGTAGAAGTAACTCTAATGTTGTCTTTCAGATTTTGAATTTTTACCTGCTGTTGTAAATCACCCCTGAACATACCCTTCGGTGGGGTTTCTAGCTGTTTCCTGACGTTTCCTGTTTCTCCTGCCTGGCTCCAAAAGTCAGCTGTGCTGTACCACGGGTGTAGTTGTTTTTTCAGGGAACTGCAGCAGATTACTGCTAGCACACTTGCTACTTCTCTGCTGTATAATTAGGCAGTGCTCACATCCTTTAGCAGAAATAGTCTGCGTGACAAGAGCAGTGGTGCCTAACCTGTAGGGACAATCACAAACACATAGTAACTTAGTGCTCCACATTTCAGCTCAGAAAGGAGTCAAATATGATCTCCAATTAAAAAAAAAAAGTGCTTTGTTATTGCTCTTCTACAATTTTGTGTACATATATATAGGACACGAAGCAAAGCCCTGAAGCATGAGATGGAGTTCCAACCACTCAGTGACCCTCACAGACACCTGGGGAGACAGCATGTTAACGCACGTATGCTGTGTAACAGATCTGTGCTTCTGATGAGCTACCTGCACTGTGAGGTTTGTTTGGGGAAGGGCCTATTAACCTAAGATGTTATGTTACAATTCTTTGTACCAAAGCCATGAGGTTCGTTTCTAAGATGTACCCCAGCATCAGATGGCCTTCTCCTGTGTCTTGGAGCAAGAGTTTGAGTACTCCATAACTTTGTTTATATTCTTGTAACATGAGGTGCTCAGCTTCCAGCATCTTGGGAGAACTTCATCAAACTGTCACAGAAATGCTTTGAAAATGAAACCTAATCTTTGCCAAAGCAGGTAGCAAATAAAATGGTGTGGGAACATCTTTGTGCTTTACAGGAGGTAACAAGAAGCCAGGTGGTGTGGCAGAAGGGAAAGCACTTGTGAGGACAGACTAACAGCACCATAAGAAGCGAGCTCCTTGCATGGAATACACCAGCACTGACCACAAAATGTGCTTCAACAGATTAGTGAAAAATGGATGTATCCACCTAAGGCTTGGGTTTTCAAACTCAAAGCATGTAGCCTATCTGAGGTTCCATCCTCCTGGTTGGCTTTGAAAGGAAGTGTTTACTAATGCAGGACAGGTGAACCGTGTGCATCCCTTTCAGCCTAAGTTCAGTTTCTTTCACAGCAATAAGGAAAGACAAGAGAAGAACTCTTCTTTTATCATCTTTCAGGTTTCAAGATTTTTTTTTGTCTAGAATTTCTAGAATTTCCTTTTTTCTCCTTCTCTCTCTCTCTCTTTTTTTTGGCTCAGGGAAACTGTTAATTCTTTCAACTCAGACCAGGGCATGCTGAGGTAAACAGACCAGGGCTGTCCTGGGAGATTGAGACACAGTGATCATTAGTGACCAACAAATCTCCTCACAGTGAGGAAGAAAAGAGAAATAAACAACAGCTATTGCCTTTTTCCTGTTTCAAGTCTTTGCTTCATCAAATTGATGTTTTAGAACCAAAGAGAGGAAATGTGTGATTCAAAATGAGCAGATTTCATTCTGGCTGAAATATATTCACATCTTCAGCAATTGAGAGTGCAGCAGGAGTTACGATGAATGCCCAGCCCTGAGTGGACCTGAAAGGCCACTTCAAATATTTTTGAAAAACACACCAGACCAAACTGGTATTAGCTCAGCTGGGAATCCTACAACTGTGACAGAGGAGAAGATCTAATCTAAGCATCTGAAGCTTGCAGGCCAAGTCTGCACGACACTACTGGCTTCACTCTGGATTCTGTCACTCTGCAACTCATCATGAGAGGTCACATCAAGTGGGACCTCGTGAGGACAACAGAAGCACTGAGGGGCCAGGCTTGACTGCACCCAGCAGAGATACGTACAGGACCAAGAGAAATTCTCCAAAGGTTCTCCTAGCAGCTCAGAACAACAACATGAACAACAACAACAACAACAATAAAGAAGTGGAAGGGAGAAGCCTTGCATCTGCTGGGCTGACTCAGTGCATAATGATCATTCTCTGCACTTTTATAAGCTTGTCTAATCTTCAGCCCAGCTTCAGTACGTTCCTCATACATGTTTTCTCCCAGCTATCTGTTTCTGCCTTGTTTTGATTTTCTTTTCATGTATGCTGTGAATATGTAAACATATCTCTCAGGCAGTTTCACATCAAGTGAAACCTGATAGAAAACAGATATTACATTTAATTATTTGTTAAAAGGCTTTTAGCCAGACTCCCTTTGGCACCCACTACAAGTTAAGTAGGAGGGAGGCTCCTTATGTAGCTGCAACTGGCAGCTGATGCTCTGTGTGGCCTAAGATGCAGCAGCAGAAGTGCAACCTGCACTAGTCAAGAGAAGCTAAAAGTGAGGCAGAATTCCTTTTACTTAATCCTAAATGAACAAATTTTCAATTCCCTTTGTTACTAAGGACTGATTCCTACAATGTTTCTGTGGCTTGTATGAGTACTTATCTGCTTCTGACATTCCCAGCTGTGTCAACATGGGAAGTTCCAGGGGAAAGTCCCTCCTTATGCTTTGAACTGTTTCAGGTTGTGGACAATATGCATGCAAAAATAAAAACATGGCCAATTTTCCCTGTCATGCACAGCTGATTTTTTTTTTCATGCTGTCTCCCTTAGAATCAGCCCTCATGTGGGACTTAATGAAGGAAAACTGCCAACATATTAACATATATTTAATTTCAGGCACATTTCCATTTCATTGACTTTTGTAGGACATAGACACACACACAGGAACATGTCTAGTGCAAGCAAACACCATGGGAAGAACAGATAAGTAGGTAGACTGTGGGGACAAGCTGCTTTGTCCAGTCCTACAATCTTTTACTGAAATAGATCTTCACTGCTTGGTACTCTTTACCTTGTCTTCCTCTTTTTACTTTGTTCTAAAGGGAACAACATAGATACATTTTACTCACATGCTTTGTTATATCCAAATATTTGCTGCTGTTAGCCACATTCCTCCCTTCCCATTGAGAGATAACACCCACTTCCATATTCTTCCCACATCTGGAAACCCCCACAGATGTTTGTTCTGCAAAACCACTCTCTGTTCCAGCAGCAGAGTGCCTGTGGCTACACTGAGGATCATAAATTAAAATAATGTATGAAGGCCAACACACGTGGATAGCGCTGCAAAAGCAGAGAAATAATCCTCTGCAGAGATGTGAATGCTTGCATTATGATGAAACAGATTTTGAGGCCAATTTATCTAAACACTGTTGTGCTTAAGAGTACAATGGTATTCAGACTCAGGGATTTATTAAAAAAAAAAAAAAGCAAATGAAAAAAGCTGCAGGTTGTTCAGGGCAATGAAAATGTGTACCTAAAGTTTTTGAAAAGGCAGCCACAGCCCTAGCTTTCAGTGCATCCGAAATTCTAGATTTTCCTAAAGGTAGGTCCACCCAAAGGTGTCATAATACAAATGCAGATGTCTAATGGTAGGCAAGAAGAATACAGTGATTATTGAGTCAAACTGCTGTCATTCCCCCCACTTTTCCTTATTGCACTTGACAGACTCCATCCTCTTCCTTCCCAGCTCTGAGCTGGGACAAGCATGGAGCGGCTCTTCCTTCCTGAACTGGGTTTCCATTGATCCAAGTCAGCAGCACTCCTAAGAGAGCTGGAGAAGCCCCCATCTTCTCCGTTTTTGGAGCTGAACTCCCACAGGCATTTCTGTGAGACTTTGGCACCACTGAACTTGAATCTAAGTTTTGAAATGATTCTGATTTCCAAGTCCAGCATCAAATGTGGGATCTATATGTTGTCTAAAGACAACAGTTGACTGGAAACAAAACATGGCTCAGACTGCTCACTTAAAACATGTATCATGGTGATGATGCAAATGTGAACACTGGATATTAGACTGACTAATCAAACACCCCAGAAAGGGGCATTTCAATTTGAATATAAACTCACATGGGCTCTGAAGAGACACAGTTGCACATAATTAAAAGCAGTCACAGAAACAAGCTTTTTTAAACATTCTGTGCTTACATACTCCATTGTTTCACTTTTTACCTAATGCAAAGACTTCTCCAATTTGTGTGTATTTTTACCCAGGATATGATTGCTGTCACAAAATAATATTCATAATAAACCTTCTGCATAGCCAGGTACCACTTCCACAAGAGCAACTCCAAGTAAGGCACACAAAGAAGTCAAATATATGTATTCTGTGTATTTTTTCATTTATTTCTCAGTGTTTTTTACAAACATTTACAGCCTTGACATGCTGTGACTTCTCTTTCCCTGAAAAAGACAACAAAACACTGTTATTGTTACATTGCAGTAGAATTAGTTTCCTTTAAAATAAAGTGTGTGACACTGCACAAAAACATACAGTATATTTACCTCTATGATGCTACAGCCATGCTTAGGATCCTAGAATTTTAAGTACTGTGTAACATCATGGCTGTCAGGCTATCATATTCTACCAAAAATATAAAAAGACATTGTAACTTCACTGTCAACATAACTGCTTTGGAATCAGTCCCTGCTCTGGAAAAATAAAATGGGAATAGGAAAGGAGTATTTTATCTTGCATGTTGCAAGTGGGGTTTGGGAGATTTGGCTCCTAATCCAGAGATCATTGACTCAATGACAGCCCTTCCCAGTGATTCGCTGAAGGTCTTCCAAGGAACTTTTCACAGCATTAATCAAAAGTCTGTCTTCACCACAGAGAAAAGAGCTTGCAAGGAAAGGAGGAGAAGGACACACTTGACACGCTACATCTTTGGCAAACTCCGGAATGTTTCATGCTCGTGAAAGCTAGGAGCAATTTTTGTATTGCACTGTTTGTGAAAAGCTGTCAGGATTCAAGTTAAGGCTTGTATGCAGAAAGCCTCTTTTCTCTTAATGGTGTAGCCTCTCCCATTATCAGATGAACAAACAGATTGCGATGTTTTAGGCAAGATCCACACAAAAGTTTTTTTGGATTAAACAGCTTCTCGTCATGTCTGATCATGTCTTTCATGAACATGCATTGTAGTATAACATTAGACACATGCAGATAATGTATCTTAGCCTTTCTGCTCTTGGGAGCACACTAGGCCAAGAAAACTCATAAATGGTTGTTTATATTCTTCGTTTTTTTTTCCTTTCCCACTGAGAAGAAATCGTTTATTTTCAGGATAATGGACCTGCTATCTAGATGACCAAATTTGTTGTGGTAGTTAAGAAATTACATAACATGGTTCAACCTGAATCTGATATTCAGGGAAAGAATTGTTCTGACGTGGGAGAAGGCAGAAAAACTACTGGACAGCTGAGAGGTGACAGTTCACTTATGAAAAATCATTAAACTCAAAAATTTTCACAGATTTCTTCACTACTCACATGCAGTTATTAAATAGTGAATTGCTAGTTTAAAGAATATTTAAATATAAACTATTATGAAATATATGACAATTTTCCATTGCACTATGAGTGCATGGTATTCTTTTATAGTGTGACCAGCTTTGCAAACATAAGTGACCTATAATTTTATTTTCATGAGGTAGCTGTGTCTCTTACTAAGATAATATTGACAAAAACACCTAGTAAGGATTAAACTGAAATGAGAATTGAAAAACTGCACTACAGAAAGATAAGAAAATGAGTTCAAAAAGTCTTTATGTTAAGACTTTTTTTTTAATTAAAATCTTTAAATTGCAGCTGATAGAACTCTTATTTCTCCCACACCTTCTCTTCTTGAGCCTTCAAGATTGAGAGCTACTTTATAAAACAATCACTACAATAACAGCAGATGCAATAAATTAACAATTTTGTAACAAACAGGTCATCAAGATCAGTTAGCGTTCATGCAAGTATTCTGGAAGAGTATTTAGCAATCAACTGATTTACCTGGTAAAAAAAAAATTAAAAGATTTTTACTATAGTTCAGAGATGTAAAGTTTTAAAAACCAGAGACTTCTATCATGAGTTACGCTGATTCTTACCAAGTGCTAACTAGACTTTTGAGAAATGTTTTCTGTATCACATTTGAGTGAACCAGACCATAGCTATTCAGAATGCAGCAGACAGAATTATATGTGTTGTATGTAATGGATTAGTAATTAGACTTTAAAAATCTAAGAATGTCACTTGAGAATATGTGGCTATTCTGGTCTTTCTGACACAAAATGGGAAAAGTATTAAAAGCACTGTGATAAAGAAATGTGATGCCTGAAATAACGGAAAACTAAGTTCAAATGAAGGATTATAAATGTAAAACAAGTTATTTGTTTACATAATTGAATTTGCCTCCACGTGATATCCCTGAAGTCAAAAGCTGAATGGATTTGAAAGCATTAAAGGCACTCCTCTGGATAGATCATTATAGACTATAAAACGTACTACGTAAATACATTAGCAGTGCAAGCATTTATGCTTTGATTTGAAAAGGAATGAGGAAAGCCTTGGAATGGAAGTATACCCAAAGCAGATTGTTAGATTATTTTCTTCTATTGGTTTACTTGTACCTTTCTCTGAGCAATCTGCTTACTGGTCTCAACTAGGTCTAGATCAAAGGCATAGCTGCCATCTTAGACAATTATTGCTATGTTTTAATTGAGAAATAAGTCTTATTCCAATTACAAATTTGAGGATCTAGTGTTGAAAGAAGATGGACAAAATATTTATGATACAAAATATTTATGTTGCATATAAATAGCTTTGCAAATTTAACCTTTGTGGTCATGAGGCAAAAATGATACTCTTTGGGTTCTGAGCTGAAACATCTGTGAAATTTGTATATTCTCAAATGACTCTCAGTTTATTTATCCCTTATTTGGTCATCCTACTTTTTCATATTGATACAGAGTCACAGAACAGTGTGTCATTTGGTTTTCAATGGAAGTTGGGTTTTGTGTTTAGATTTGAACGTTTCCTTACAAACTTATATTTCTTCATAGCATAAAATCTCAGAATTTACTATATCTGTCATTTTCAACTAGAAGCCTTTGTGTAGTCAGGGAAATGCCTGCTTGAAGGAACGTAAGAATGAAGATGGTAAAGGCAAATTCACCTAATAGTTTGATGATGATTACCTATTTGACATTTGTAATTGGGTTCAGTCTGCATCAGGCAAGACTAGAGGTTCCCCACTCTGAGAAGGGCAAGAACCACTGCTCTAGAAACACCAGGGTAGTAAAACTGAAACAAAATTAATTTTACTGTAGCGGAAAGTCAAGTTTCATCTGTAAGCATGTAGAAGGTGGAAAAACTATTTTAGTACAATTTATGACTTCTCAGAAGAAATTTCACTTTTAGCAGTCAATATCCACATACTCAAAGTCAGTATTTTGATGCTAATGACCTTACTTGGCCAGTGATTCTGATGGTCTTGATCACACTGGAGGAAAGTGCACCAATAACAGCTAGACCTCTGTTGTTTTACTAAGGCAAAGATGCATGCAGAAGGCTGGTCTTCCATAAATTAGTGTAGATCTGTTTTCACTCCCTCTTCATGCTAGTGAGAAAGGAAATGGGGAGGAGAGGCTTAAAATAAGATTGTCTGCTTACTTGTATCTTACCAAGAACACTGATGAGCCCTGGGCTGATCCAAGGCCAGAAAGCTAGCATTCTGTCGAACGAAGCCATTGTCGTCCTGTTGCCCCTAACCTGGATACACTCTGAACCACCGTCACACCAGTGGAATTTAATGTATTGTCAAAGCAAGATCGATCTAAATGCCCAAGTATCTGGACTGCACCAAACTTCAAAGACAAGACAGTAATTTTTCATCATTAACAAAAAATGTCCATAAGATTACACAAGGCTCACAATCAGCAGCCAATGTTATGGTTTAAACTATGACAGAAGTTCTACATGATTTCTATGCCTTAAGGGCTCTATGGAGAAGCTCCCTAGTTGTCTGCTGCACTAACTGATGACTGTGGTGTGCCCTGAACTGGTTAACTTCAGAAAACCCTGCACTCTGCACCACCTCGCCTTGGAGGTTCCACGCCCAAAAGACTCTCAGGCTCCACAGTCATCATAAATACTTCTAATGAGGAGCATTTGCTGTATGTTTTGTTTACTCAAGCTTAGTGCTTCAGTTTCAGAGCTTGCTCCTTCTTCCACTCAAACCAATGGGAGTTCTGCCATTCTCTCCAATGTAAGTAGCCCCTAGCATTACATTACATTTGATGATGATGGATTGTTACTCATTCTTACAACAACAATAGTTCAGCAATCATGCCAACAAATATTTATGTGCTTAGCTTTAAATACCTGAATAGTCTTATTGGTTCAGTATTCAGTGGAATTGCAGAAGTTCTTGAAGTTAAATACATTCTTCATTCATTTTAACCTATTCAGCGTCTGGAATCCACCTCTGACAACTAAATATATCTAGCATTAGAATACACAAACTCAAGAGATCTAGATATTATCAGCTAGCATACAGCTAATCTGGCTTCCCACTGCATGTCTTGTAACAGATTATGCTTGAAATGAAAATGCACATTTACTCAATCAATTTGCAGTACACCTAGGCTTTTATTTTGAGGATTTTATAATAGGAAAAGTAAAGCTGGTGGTGTTTACATAGAATATTATTCTGGATGGGAAGTGCAAAGTATTGGATCATTCACCAAATATAGGAAACATATGTTATTCAGTATGTTGACTAGCACAATGAGTAATGTAGTCTGAAGAGTATATACTCCCTTGTGAACAGGCATAACTCTCAATAATTCTAATAATCCTGTAAATCCCAGAGGGCCTCATCAAGCTGAAAGGAGCTGCAGGCTCATGAGTTGCGCAGTCTGTGCAACACCACAGATATCAGCTTCTCATAACCAGCCCAGCCCAGCCCTCCCAGCTCTGTCTTGCTGTAGGAGAGCAGTGGTTCACTGGCATGTGGTCGTTGAGCTGCTAAAGAGCAGAGCCAATGCTGGAGCTTTCCTAATATGAGTATACAGAGCCTTGACTTTGATAGGTCTTGTACTCTGAACCCATAGTTCTCTGTGAGGCTGTGATGACACCTTGTACAATGACTAACAACCCAGTCTGAAGATGATCTCTATGCTTAAGAAATATGGTCTACTTGATTTGGAGATCTTTCAGTTCTTTGCCATATTTGAGGAGGAAGGAGTGGAAGATGCATGTTTATCATTGTCATTGCAGATGATGCTGGAAAACAAGGAATTATATGCCAAGATGATACCAGCCTCTTCAGATTTCACTACATCTATCTCTTTGACAGAAAATTCTTGCAAATGAGAGCAGAATTATGTGTACGTACAAGGGAGCAACAAACTTCAGCAAGTTAAGAATGGATCTGCCTGGAACTGGGCTGGGTGAATGGAAGAAGAACAATTTGTGATACCTTTCAGAAAGCAAGTAAAGTCTCTGGAAAGAGAAGATTTTCACTTCTGAAATACTGAATTTAGCCAAATGCTAAATGAATTCATACTATGAGATGCTATTAATACTATGAGATAAAAGAGGGCTGCAAAGGGAGCTTAGACTCTGGACACCTGCTCATCCACTTGGCTTATGTCTTTGTTCACCCCTTAGCTTTGCCTTACATGACCCGAGCCAGTTCTTCCTAAGAAAATAGCCAGCCTTGGCTCAGGAAACTGTTTGTCCAGCAGCAGTTCTCAAGAGGCAGCATGAATGAACTATTCTCACTGAACTTGGTTCCTCCCTGCCTAGGAGTCCTTCAGTGCTATCCCAAAGCTGTTTCACCATCACTGTCTATATTCTTTACTCTAAGGCATGTAAAACATATACTCAATTTTATACTAACAAAACAAAACAAAACAAAAAGATGTGTGTGCAAATCTGACCACTATTTTCAACCACTTGGAAATTAAATGAGAAAAAAACTTAAACACTACTAATAATAATTGTATTGAGATTCCTTGACAAACATTATGCTGACATGACTATTCTGTTTCAGATGCAGCTGGTGATATAGAATGAGTCAATATGCTTTACTTGTCCTCTGGACCAGGGATCAATCGCTGCCTCCCCTCATTCAATTCTATAGATATACATACCAAAACTCAGCCCTTGTTAGTTCAGTTGGGAGTCATGGTTTGTTCTGATTTTTCAGAGAACCTCCCTATTACCCCAAGCAAATTGCTTTACTGGTGCAGGAACCCCTTGCCACTTCTTGGCTCCCAGCACTGCAGCAGCAGCTGGCCACTTTCAAGTTTTTGTTTTTGTTTTTGCTTTTGTTTTTCTCTGTGGAGAGAGCTCAAAGCTTCTTTCAGAATGCTCAAGTCAATACTGAAGGAGCTCATCTGAATCCACAAAGTTGTGGCAGGCTTGCTAGACACCTTTCAGCAAAATCCTGCAGTCAAGAGTCAGCATGAAACCTTCCTGGGCATCCCTGCTTCTCACACTGTTACACTTATTTGATCAAATAAACACAGTTCTGGGCAATAATTGTACAGTTGATTGAAACGCTTTCCTTCCCACCTAGAGCTTCCTGAGAAGTATCAGGAATCTGTAATAAATACTTTGTTTCTCAGGAACCAGCACCAAATTGATGAATCAGCTGCAGTGCCCCACTGGGGAAACAGGCTATCTCTGAGGACAGCTCTTGTTCTGTGTTTTGGGGAGCAAACATGCCCAGGAAGGTGCATTTTGGTGTTTGTCTTAACTTCCCAAAGAGTTAAAAGAGCCATTCCAGCATTAGCCAGGATGTTGATTATAAACTCACATTTTTCTGTAATTGGACCTCATTAATAAATTCCTCAAGTGTTCCAAAAGGGAAGAGAGGTAAAACAAGAGCCGTGGGGATCAGGGCAATGGGGAGCTGTGAGTCTTCCTGATCATGTTGTTAATTCCACTTAATCAGCTCAGAGAAACTTGGTATTCAGAAGAAAATAACCACGACTCACAAAATGTTCCTGTCAGTGGGGAGTGGAATTGTCTTCATGTACAGTAGTATTTTAACCATTTTTTGTCCTTTCTTTCATTCCGAGTTCGAGAAGGGAAAATGACCCTCTCTCACTGTACACAGAGCATCCTCCAATGCCCTCGGCCTTTGAGTAGGCTGGATGAGCTGCGCACCCAGGAAAGGCTATTGTGGACTTCTGGAAGATCCTTTCTGCAATCTGAATGTGTCAGAGAGAATTTCCATCTGACCTAGACTGAGAAAAGTTTGAAGGAGTTTTGGAGACAGAGCAAGGTAGAAACAAGACTTACTGCTGGTTGAAAGGACACAGATAGTAGCAAGTTTTAATGGATGGAGCAAACGTCATTCCCAGCCCTAAACTGCTTGTAAGGAAAGGTAGATGAGTCAAACAAAGATGAGACAAATTACAGGGATAAAAACTCAAGTCATGAGAAAAGTAGGGATTATAGAGAATGAGAGAGCAGGAAATTTTGCCAGAAGGGATCTTGCTGATGGGAGCTTTCCCAGAGCCTTGAGGGCTGGACTTGAAAAGTGGGCAACCTTCAACAACAAAGGCAGGAAGAGGACTGAGAAAGGGAGTAGAAAGCTTCTGGGAAAACAAAAAAATAGTTGAGAAAAAAAAAAAGATTTTCTGGGAGAAGTTTTGCAAAAGAATTGGAAGATGCTTTAAAATTAAGGAGCATAAGAAAGGAGCTGAAAAGCAAGGCAGTCTGTGAAAATCAGAGCCCCTGCTCACAATGCTCATAACCTCATATCTGAACTCCTCCTTCCTTTTCATGCTGAAGATGGGAAAACAGAGTGAATGCACAAATCTATACGTGTGTACAGCCTTTTATTTGTGCGTGCTTTGTTAATTGAGCATGGCATGTGAAGGTGGCTCCTCATATGTAAGGGAAGATCCTCTGATCTCTTAGTGCTTCTGTGCATGATTCAGCTTGTACATAGGTTGTGAGAAGTCACCAGGGCAGCCTGCAGGGCTTCCTCCAAACACACTGCTCCTCTCCCCCAGTGAGCATGACTAAGGAAAATGCATGCTGCTGTGGGCAACAGTTCTTCTCTTTAGAAATGCCATCTGAGTTTTTCCAGGATGAAAATCTTCCTTGAAACATTTTGATGTATTGAGAAGCAGCGGAAGGAGAAATAAATATCAAAAACGCAAACAGACACATATTTCTTTCTTTTTTCCACTTGCATATTTGCTCCTTTACTTGCTATTTGGGAATCCTCTTGTCTCAGTCTATTTACTTTATTTTTATGAGTGTCTTTGAATGTAATGGAAGAATAAACATTTCAATTTTCACAGCCTTGTGGTTTTTCATGGGAGTTTAGCTGCATCCAACATGTTTACAAAACAGAGTTGCGTCATTGCATTTGTTAATTTGACGATTCTTGGCCTGTCAGTATGTTTGGCTGCAACAATCCCATTTAAATGCAGAGTTTATTATGTTTTGATAGGTCTCAAGAGGAATTTCTTGATCAAAGTTTGAGGCCAAACAGGACTGACTGGTTTTGCAGCTCGCAGGATCACCAGTCCGCCAACACTGATAGGCTACTAGTGGGAACTCTGTCAAAGCAAGGAGACAGCCCCACATGTCCCCTCCTGAATACAATCTGCCCTTCTGAGGGTCACTTCAGCAGGCTGAAGTCCTTTACCCTCATGCTGGTGTGTATATGCTGGGACTGGGAGCATAGCTGTGTGATTGTGTTCAGGGTGGAAGTCCCTCTTCACGTCCTTCTTCACAAGAGGTTGGGATCCTAGGGGAGGGATCATGATAACCCAGATTCAAATCTCTCAAAATCTGGGAGCGGTTAGTTAAGATAACACAAATTTCTATTCTGCGTGAGCGGGAAAGATGAAGGTAGGACATGCAGCACCTCCAAGTGGTGAAGAGCCAGTGGATGGGCACAGTTGGGTGGGGAGGAACATCTGCTAGCCTGTGTTTGGGAAGAGTAGGTGGCGCATAAATATGGTTGGAGATGCACGAAGAGTCTATTTGTCTCAGTGTGCAGCTCATACAAGGTAAGCAAATGAGAGTTTCCATCCAACCACCAGATAAACTCATAAAAATAATAGAAAGCAAGAAGAATGGACTATAGCTTGTAGAGAGTTAACCAGTCATGGAGAAATTAAGATGAAAATTATGGTACCCTATGTATATTGCAAGATGTGGTGGAGGCAGGACTGATAAAAGCGAGAGATGTAAGTGTTTCTGTAGTATGAGACTTACTGAGACCAGCAAGAATGAAAACGTCAAGGCTTTTTAGTTAAAAAACCTACCTATGCCACCTTCTGTTCTGCCAACAGCTTTACCCTGTAAATGTGTTTTATGTTGCACTCTTTCAAAGAAGAAAGCAGAACTGAAAGATCTCCATAGGATTTCAGCATGTCCTTTTGCTACAGCTAGGCACAGTAACATGCCACCTGCACAACCTGAGAATAATCACAGCTGCCTTAATGCACAGTAAGGGGAAAATTGCTCCTGCTTTTAATCACTTTGAAACTTACTGGCGAAGATATACATTAATACGGTGCCAAGATTGCACACTCCAGAATACTGACCTCAGCAAAATATAAACTTCTGAAAACCAGCACATATGCTAAGTGTCTTCATTCTGTCCCGTTTGAGCAATGCCCCAGCTTGCCCATTGCATACATCTTGATTTGCAGCATCACCAAGCTCCTGGGCCATGACCAACAAAGGCAAAATTTGTATTTAGGAAAGCTGTGCCTCAGAGGGAAATACCCACACCTGTCCTGTTCTCAAGCACTGAACCTGCTTCCCTGAAACAACATCATACCTCGTGCACATTATAACTCATCTCTCCTTATGAAATGAAGACTGTACAAATTCACACTCTCATCTGAACCCTTTAGCTCACAGGTTTCTCTCATATCTCACCTTGCTAATGGGACTCATGGCAAGGAGACCTTTGTACTGTGCTAAGTGGTGAAATAATGTTGTTATACTTTATTCTTTTCCCTTTGATCAGCACACAGTGGGAGCTGGGGAGATGACGTGGTAACTTTGCTCAGATCTGCCCAGATACTACACAAACACACCTTCAGCTGAAGGCACATGTAGCACACTGGCAGTACATAAGTCTGTAAGACCTTTTTCCTGTGGTCTACTTGGAGAGCTAACCCTGACATCTCCGTGTCCATACACAGCATATATGTGAATGATGAGACTACAGGCATCTCAAGCTTGAAAGCATTACTTGCGAGTGTTCTGCTTTAACAAAAACAAAACAAAACAAAACAAAAAAAAAACAAACCAAAAAACCCAAACTTTTGGAAAACTGATAACATTGAGAAGAAAAAGGAACTATAGACTATGTGTTGAATATTATCTTCTTTGTATGTACATAGCAGAAGGGAAAGAGGAGTGGAGAAGGATGAGGATAGATATTCCACACCTTAATTCACATGAACAAAAAAGAAGGATAAAACTGATATATGACTTAAGGCATATTCACATAAAATGGGGTATTAGAAGGTTTTGAGAAAGTATTTTGAAAGTATTTAGACTCAGATCAATGGTCAGGTAATATGTGATTTAGAAAGTGTCCAAAGACATGGCAGAGAAGGAAAAATGTGTGCTGAGCCCTCCTGTGTGCAGAGTCTCTGAGTATGGGAAACCCTGACTTAATCCCAGAAGGGGGAGAACAGGGCTAAAACAAGTGAAATCAGAGGAAAATACATACTGTATCTTGAGAAAGGGTTATTAGAAGTTCTGCTCCCAGCAACCAGGTCTCTGAGGTATTCTGGCCATGAGAGACTCAGTGCTCCTTCACTCTGATCCCTGAGAAGCATCTCTCAGAACTGCTTTCCACCTGGGCATCTTCCTTCAACAGTGGAGGATGTTATTTAAATCAAGGAATAGCGGGTGAGGGCAGGAAGAAATGTAATTTTCTTAATTTGAAACAAACCTGTCCCTGAGATGAGGCTGCTTGGAGCTAAGGACACAAGCTGCTACACACATGTATCTTCACAAGGAGCGTGTTCCCCTCTGCATATATGTGGCCATTGTCAATGAATGGAGAGACCGTGGGGCCATCAAGCAGCCCATGAGCATAGTGTTGGCTGCCCAGCTTTTCCATCCTCCCCTCTGAATGAATTATGGGTGAGGATAAAGGAGCCAAGGAACTTACAGCCTGTCTCATGCATAAAGGCAACAGCTGTGACTTTCATGGGTCATTACTGCTTGTACTAGCCATCCTTGGAGGGGCTCTAGGACCAGAACTGCCATTGCATTGCTATTACAGCTGAATTTTTTCTTGGGATTGTGAACCACAGCCTGAGGTTTACATGGTCTTCAGCATCCAGGCTTCTTGGCCAGGGTAGGCAGAGCTGCCTCCTTCAGTAGGAAATACAACCTCACTTGGCAGATTGCAGAGACTATTTACCTTGTTTGCTGTGTCTGGGAGGAAGGAGGGGGCTGACGGTGGGCTTCACCTGGTGTCTTGCTGTCTTGCACAGACCTTGGATATTCCTGGAAGGCACAATTGGGCACAGCAGAGGAACTGTGAGCAGTGGTGGGAAGGTGCACCTGGTAGGAAGTGGTGGGTAGTCTACCTGGGAGGAGTCTTGGGGAAAGCAGCAGCCTTGCCTCAGTGAAACCACGCTTGAGTCTTCCAAGATTTGGGGAAAACTTGGCTTTTTTAGGGACACAGAGATGACAGTGGCCAGGTAGCCTCTGAAAACTGCTGTACCAGAAGTGGGGTGGGACTCTCTGCAAAGAACTGTGTTTTAGTCAGTCTCACACAGCTGGTCTGAATTTTCCCACTGGAAGACAATCTCCCTTTGGTATAATATTCAGTGTTCTGATCATGCTAGCCCGAGAAACTGTAAACCTGTGATAGCTTCTGACATGGTCAACAGAGTGACAGCTGTATCTGAAGGCTCCAGCCAATACAGAGCAGTGCATCACATCATACTCTCTTTAACTTGAGCATTGCGCAGACCAAAGTATTACTGAGATCTTTGGTTCCAGAAATAAGCAACAGAAGAAGAACCACCAGGACATTACTCAGCCACTGGCTTGCTCCAGTACAAAGCAATGTGTCCTTATTTCCACCTTATAATGGTCTGACATTACAGTGCACCCTTAGACCTTGGAGAAAAGGCAATTATTCCCAAACCCCAATGAATATCTTAGTCAGAACAACGATAAAATTTCATCTCTGTGGTTATTTTACCACAACAGAAAAGTTCAGGTGAAGCACAGCTACCAAACTCCTTGCCCTGTCTCTTGGCTACTAAAAACCAAAATATCCATTGGAAGCTAACTGGAACTACAGAATAACAGAAACTACCACTAGAAATATGTTCTTCTCATTCAAGACAAGATTTTCAATACATTATCTAAGAAAATACACAAAATCCACAGTAAGGAACGTAGAGAGTAATTTAAGACACAGAACTCAAGGAATTAAAGGTCTCCTCGAATCACAGGATTAGTACCATATCTTTTTGACAATTTTAGTGCAAGATTCTGGGGGATATCTTCCTCTTGAAAACACTCAAGGCCACTAAGCTTTAAAATGAGAGGTGGAAGTGAAAAGAGATGGAAAATAGATGGAAACTACCAGGTCAGAAGAAGGACAGTTTCTAAATCAAGTTCTTGTCTTATCAGAGGGGATTATGCATGTTTTCAAGTGTTAAAAATATTTTCTGCCTTCTGGTTTACATGGAGGAGAGCACGTTGGTCGGCTCTGTAGAGATACAATTCTCAGGCTTGGTTCTTTCCCACCAGAGACAGGTATGTGCTACACCCATCCCATAATTACTGCCTGTTCTGGGCCTCTTGTGGAGGAGGATTGTAGTTTGCCAGCGTATTTGAAACAGCTCTCCATGTTTTTGGGAGTGCTCCCATGAAAGCATTCTGGATTATTAAAAATGTCCAAAATCACGTGTGTGTCTGCCAGATAAAGGATCAACTCCACTAAAGATGAAAAATGTCTTAGATCGGAGAGTCCATACCCCTGATAAGGTAGGATAGAGCTCTCGATAGATACACATATCACTGTTATGCTTCTTGATTTCTTGGCAGGACATATGCCAAGGGCTTTTTAACAACAATCCAGAGGATGATCCACAAAAGAGAAATTCCAAAACAGCACCAGGGAACAGTATGCTTTTTTCCTTCCCTCTCTTATTTCCTCACATTAAACAATTCATTGACTTTAATTGCGCTCGCCTCAGGCAAAGACGACTGGCAAATCTGAAGACCACTTTTATTATTAGTTAGGTGAGTTTACTTGCCAAGCATACTTTCCCAAGTTCTCTGAACATCCTACTCACCAGCCGTTAACAAAGGCCCCATTCACATAAAGGCTACCAAACGGGTTTGAAACATGGTTCACAACAAGAGTGGGGTGAGGACTTTCAGACTCCCCCGCTGTCTGCTGCTTTCAAGGCAGTCAAGGTCACCTACCATAAAGGAGAGCACTTTAGCCTCAGTAAAGGGAGGACTCATCTAAAAGGAGGCTTATGTGGAATTATGCCTTGGAACAAAACTGCTATGAAGAAAATCCCTATTCTTACACACGGATGCCTCTGTTCTTCAGTTGAACAATCCCAAGGCATATCAGACTCTGTTTCTTCTGGTGCCCAGATCTGATACACATTTGAGCAACCCCTTTTGCTTATGCATGCAGCTGTTAGTTCTTTCCAGTCTGAAAGAGAAGACGCAGGTTTAGTTCCACCTTCAGTCCAGGGAAGTTTACAGGCTATTTCCCATTTTCTCAAGGAATGCCTTGAGCACCAGGACGTGGAAGGCATTGCCCTGCTTTCTGACTGAAGCTGTACCTAATTGCTGAAAATAAGATTAAGTTGAAGAATGTATAGAAGAGAGAGGATGACTCTGTAGTAGTTAGGAGATAAGGCTCTTTGGGGTGAAGAATAAATCCAGCCTGGGTCTGAGGGCTCTCAGCTACGGAGGTAAGCCCAGCAGCCAACAGGCTCTGCTGGAAAACACCCATGGGGCACGAAGTGGGTGGTGGGGGAGTGCCACTGAGGCAACACCTACACCTTGACTCATCCCTACCAACAGATCGACATGCTCAGAGAAGCCGTTTGAAATGAATGTAAGTTCACTCATTCGTAACCTGGGCCAGAGCAAAACCTTTGTCTCACTTCATGATCCCTATGGTTCATGAAGGAACTGGGGCTGAAGCACTTGAATCAATGCTTGTCAGTAGCTGGGACGCAAATAATCTTATATTTCCATGAATAGAGGAGTTCCAGACATAAGCCTTTATAACAGAATGCACATTTTTAATTGGGTGCTGCTGGGATGATTTTTACTGAGATTTTCTATGGAAGCCAGTTGGAATTTTTGATGTTTTCTGCCCTGGAAAGTCCAGCTTGACTGTGTGGAGAGTGTGGACTGGCCCTTCTGCACTCTCCTCCCCATAACACAGACTGTGCCTTAAAACCCACAATATATCCTTTTATCTGAACACAATGCATGGTACAACGCAGGATGGATCTACTGGTGGAAGAGGTCATGAAATTCCACTGCACTAGCATTTTGAAAGGGAATTTTATTTAAAAAAAAGTCTGTGACACGGCTGTGGAGAAAGATCCTGCACTCTGTCAATGTCTTGGCATGGATTAGCAAGGACTATCAGACTAGACGCAAATGGAGAGTGGGCTTTTCTTGGCATTGGCCACAATGAGTGTGGTTGTCCAAGGAAAGTTTGTGGGGGAGGCTGAGAGGATGGAAGACTACAGACATGTTAAAGGGAAGTGTGTTCCTACATAAAGAGACATTGTAACATATGTTAAGGAAAAAAAAAAAAAAGAGAAAAGAAAAAAAGTCACAGGCAGTGAAAGGATTTCCCCAGCAAGGGAGTTGAACAGAAAATAATTCTGGCTTACCATTATGGGCTATTGTGTCTTTGTAGGCATGGGGCACTTGCACTGGACCAGCCTTTGTGTCAAATCTAGCTACAGCGCCTGGGTTCTCCAACCTGGCTCTCATCTGTGAATCAGTTTTGGTTTGTTTCTACCCATGCAGCTGCTATTTTGTATTTAGTCTAATTTTAGCATATGCACCAGCTGCAAATGTAAATGGTGCCATTTGGTATCCAGTGTGTCTAGTGTGAGAAGTGGCCTGTAAGATGCATGCTGGTTTCCCCCAGTTCTGTAAGTCTTAAGAAGCAGAAAAGTAATTATTTTTTTCTTTGAAGTATGTTATTATTACAAATTGTATTGCAGAACTATTATTTTTAGGAAAAAAATCTAGAGACAAATTTTAGATTTCATACATCAGAGTGTCCTAGCAGAACCGGGAAACAAAGGAATTCGCCCCTGAGTTGCAATGCCAGGTCTGGAGAATGAGGCTTACTGCAAGGGCAAAGGAAATGGGAAAAAAAAGCAACATTTTCTCATACCATTGTCAGTTTCTGCAGAAATTGCAGATAGAAAAAGGAAAGGCAGGACCTAGAAAACTCAAAAAGAGAACTGAGGCACTGTGAGAGATGTACAGAAATGATGCTGCCTGAAGAGTGTGGGACTGCATATATCATTTGAGTGCTCCTCCACAGCTAAATCAATAAAATTGAGTTAATAAGCTGAAATTCTCTCTTCAGATCACCATACTTCTATTCAAAAAGGAGAACTTTTTTCCTCCTCCCTGGTAAAGAAGGTATGTCCTTTTCAGGCATGTTTTTGCTGCTCTGGGTACACCATGAAATAAATTCAGTGGTTATCATCTATGTTCAGCCAAACATCAATTTTTTAGCTGCAGAAGAATGCTTCTGAGGGTGGGGCATCCACAACCTCCTTGGACAACCTGCTCCAGTGCATCACCACCCTCTGAGTGAACAACTTCCTCCTAATATCTAACCTAAACCTCCTCTCTCTTAGTTTAAAACCATTCCCCTTTGTCCTATCACTATTCACCCTTGTAAACAGTCATTCCCCCTCCTGTTTATATGCTCCCTTTAAGTACTGGAAGGCCACAATGAGGTCTCCTTGAAGCCTTCTCTTCCCCAAGTTAAACAAGCCCAGTTCCCTCAACCTTTCTTCATAGGAGAGGTGCTCCAGCCCTATGACCGTCTTAGTGACCCTCCTCTGGACCCATTCCAAGAGCTCTGTGTCTTTCTTGTGCTGGGGGCCCCAGGCCTGGACACAGTACTCCAGATGGGGCCTCACAAGAGCTAAGTAGAGGGGGACAATCACCTCCCTCTCCCTGCTGGAGACCTTTTTTAATGCAGCCCAGAAAGTAGTTGGCCTTCTGGCCTGCAAGCGCACACTGCTGGCTCATGTCCAGCTTCTCGTCCACCAGGACCCCCAAGTCCTTCTCCACAGGGCTGCTCTCAAGGAGTTTTTCCCCAGTCTGTGTAAATACCTGGGATTGCCCCGACCCAACTGCAACACGTTGCACTTGGCCTTGTTGAACCTCATTAGGTTCACATGGGCCCACTCCTCCAGCCTGTGCAGGACCTTCTGGATGGCTTCCCTTCCTCCTACTGTATCGACTGCACTGCTCAGCTTGGTGTCATCTGCAAACTTGCTGAGAGTGCACTAAATTCCCTCGTCTGTGTCATTGATAAAAACATTGAACAGCACCGGTCCCAAGACCAACCCTTGAGGGACACCACTTGTGACCGGCCTCCACCCTGACATAGAACCATTGATCACAATCCTTTGGCTGTCACCAGCCAACCAGTTCTTAATCCATCAAACAATCCATCTTTCAAATCCATACCTCCCCAATTTAGAGAGAAGGATGTGGTGAGGGACCATGTCAAAGGCTTTGCAGAAGTCCAAGTAGATGACATCCGTTGCCCTTCCCCTGTCCACCAATGCCGTCCCTTCATCGCAGAAGGCCACCAGGTTGTTCAGGCAAGATCTGCCCTTGGTGAAGCCATGCTGGCTGTCTCGGATCACCTCTTTGTCTCATATGTGCCTTAACATGGTAACCAGGAGTATCTGCTCCATGATCTTCCCAGGCACAGAGGTGAGGCTCACTGGCCTGTAGTTCCCCAGGTCATCCTTTCTATCTTTCTCAAAAATAATTCTGCTTTCAGTAAGAAGAGGCAATGCAAGTCATCAGCAGAGCTGCTGCACTCCTATTATGGTCATCTCTGATATAAACAAATTTTGATATAAAAATTTCCCATCATTCTTGGTCAACAGTCAAGAGACAGCACTTCTCATTTTGAATGAGCCTCTGGTTTCACCCTTAGATGCCTTTCACCATTTCAAATGTCCCTGTTCCCCTTGCTTGTGCTTGTTTTTCACCTGACCTTTCATTTTAAGTACAGCCAGCTGAAATATTTGCATGGGTATAAGCAGTGAATAAATTTGGGGGTGGTAGAATCATATCATTTGTTATTCACTGCCACTTTCTGTTTTTTTGGATCTGTAAACGTAATTCTGATTCTTGGCTTATAGCAGAAACAGTAATACTGAAAATAAATATCAAAAAGCACTGTATCTGTAATACATCATTTTATCTTTATAACATTTTCAGTCAAGTAGAAACACAGAACATACTGGATGCTGCACAGTGTACAGGAGCAGTGGCAAATGGTTGATAACATTTTGTGAATCAGTCATATGACAGCACTGCTTCCATGTGTTATCAGGCAACTACCTAAAAGCAATTTTACCTGTCAAAATCAGATCACTAACAAATAGGGAGAAATATTCAAAATGACATTATGAAATATTCACAAAAAGTAATGTTGTTAAGTTCATGCTAACATGATAACTGAGAAAAATTTGAATCAATCTGCTTTTGAAATGTAATGTTCTATTCATTTAATTGGTCATTTTTCTTTACTGTTAGAAAATCTAATAAATTTGAAATAAAAGACAGTGGGGAAGACTAGATGTTCATTAAGATGGATGTGCTACTCTGTATGTTTCCAAGAGCTTAGTGGAAACTAGGGATGGGGAAATGTGCAAAACCTAAGAACAACAGTTTACTGGATTTTATATCCCTTTTCTTTTACACACATTTCTATTATCTGACTCTCTAATGAGCTGCTCAGCTGAGGAGAACCCCCCTTGGTGGTGACTCTGACCCACTGCGAGGTTCAAGTAAGGGAGAGAATAATGGGCAAACCATAACAGCACTTTGATGGCAAAGGCAGTGCTTGTTTAGGCTCAAAATTTTTCCAGCAGCAGAATTCTCAGAGCTGTCTGGCCCCAAAATCAGAGAGCACTTCACACCACGACCTCGAGATCTCAGTGCTGCAGGGATCTGTTCCATCCATTTACTCAATCACCTAACCAAGTCTTGTAGCAACCCAGGCTGTGGCAGGGATGGGGCTTGGTGCAGGGATGGGGCTTGGTGCAGGGATGGGGCTTGGTGCATGTGTGCTCTTCCCTGCACCCACATCTCTTTTGCAGGATTCGTTCTTCCCTTTGGAAATTTCCCCAGGAATTCAAACTGCGATGACTGTTCTGGGGTGCAGGATCTGCCAGAGCCCACAGCTCACGCTGTGCCACCTTGGACCTTCCTAATGTGGTCTGAACACACCCACACAGCACTGCAATGGGGGCACCCAAAATTGCTTTCAATACGTAAAACTGTACTTGCCCTCTCCCAAGTTCTCCTCTGTTTAAAATGGTGCTATTACCTCCCACAACAGGCTACTGTGATTAATAAGTGAACATTTTTAATACGCTTTGCAAAGAAAAAGCAGTGCATACTCTAAGTGTTAAGCATATTCATTTCTTACAACAAAGCTGCTGCAAGAACACAGAGGTTTCTCCATGTACAGCAGACATTTCTGGCATACTTTTTATTGAGGTTAATATAATATTCATAACACTGCTAAAGGACTATTTGTTGGACAAAAGGATTTTGCTACTGGCATTTATCTATAGAAAAGTTTTTCTGTTTTATGCCCACATACTAGCATATAATTATAGTAATAAGGTCTAGTCCCTCACTTGAAGTGACTGCTGCCAGTATTATGAAATCATGGTAATGGTTGTAAAAATAAAAGAGGTCATAACCCCTCCTCACACACACACACCCACTCTGTAGCTGATATCAAATAGCTTTGGTGGGAAAATACAGACCTTTAAACTTTCTCTACCAAACTCAATGCATTCTGTATTTAACTTATCCTCTGAAACAGTTTGTGTTATAGGAATTTGAAAACTGCATATAACCATGGAAAAAGTCTGTTCTTAATTAGCTGCTGAGTCCAGCTCGATTTAAGCAAAATAACAACCATTTCTTTGTGCTAACTGCTTTTGATGAAATGCATTACATGCATCAGCTTGTCATATGCCAAGGCTATTTGAACATCAGCCTATGCTTCCCTGTACTTTGTTTTAATTGGCAGAGAGAAATATCAGGTACCGCCTGCAGAGAGATGCTTTTTCATGCCTACCAGGGCAAGAACATTTCTTTCTAAGGCCAATTATCATACAGTCATTTTGGTGTCAAGCAGAATAGATTATAAACTCTCAAGTAAAGGCAAGCTGCTTGTATTGTTTGGAAAGATTTTCATAGGGACGTAAGAGTGGGAAAAAAGTGTTGGATAGGACCCTGCTAACATCTCTGTGTGGACAGTGGTGCCTTAGCCCATGTTTGGCAACCCGGAACAGGCGCTGGCTGCCAAACATCTCTGGATGCATGTAGTGCTTCTGGGGCCTTCCTATAGGGATTCTTAGGCTGAGACCACCCAGTGGTTCCTGGTTGCACAAAGAGTCTTAGCTTCAACTTCATCATGTACCTAAAAATCACGTCCTGTTTGCAAGTCTCAGTGGGCATTTGAAGTCAAATTTTTGCTATAAAAATTATAGCTTCGGATTTGGCTTTGGCCAAGAGAGGAGAACCAAAGTCATGGGAGCAAGAGGAGGACCTCAGATATAAATCAGACATGGAAGACTTGCATTTGATGGCCTTTTCTTGTTCCCTAAACTCTTAGCAGTCCAAAGAGTGTCAAAGGCACACAGTGGTGACAGTTGAGAAGTACAGTTCCCAGCGTGGCCCTGAGTGAGCTGCGTGGTTTTGTTTTCTTAGTTAGCCCTTTGCAGCCAGTGGGAAAAGAAAAGCAACAACAGAACTCAGTTTTTCACTCTTCTTTAATGGAAGAGAAAAATAAAGAGAATAAGCAGTGTAAGGGGGGAGGAAGACAGCACAAGTAATTTACAGGTTCCTAAAAGGAGAAAAGCTGTCCAGAAAGACACGTAAATGACAGGTTTGGGTATTTTTTGCTCTGTGTGTTTTTTTTTTTTAATTGATAATTAACTCTACTGAAAACCTAGAGACTTAGATTTTCACTCCTGCTGCTCCTGTGTTTCATTCAGGAAGATGAAAATACAGAAGATGAGTACAAACTAGATAGAAACAGCTTAAGCTTAGAGAACAGAGCAATAAAGCCAAAAATATGGTGACAGATCCTGCTCTTGTTTATCCTGGGGTAAATCTTGAATTATCCCATTGGGATGACTCTGGGTTTGCTTCAACATAACTGAAAGCAGAATGTGTCCCTTGCACAATATGTCCAGATGTTCCTTTTTTCTATGATGAAAATGTGAGAGATTCAAAGAGATCTCTCAGGCTGATGAAATTCACAGCCTCCACCCTCTCCCCATGTAGCTATACTTAATTTAACTAGAGTTACACCAGAGACAACTAGACTTGGCTCACAGAATACATATTTTTCTACATTTATATTGCAAATGTACTCTACAGGTTTGTTTGTGCCTGCAATTTGGCAAATTAAAGGCAGTACCATACCTTTATGAAGAAGGCTGATCCAAAGGAGACCTTTCTGATTTCTAGAGCAGTAACATTTCTCTTTGATTCTTCCCTTATCTACAGTCTGCAGAGCCAACTAACCACCTACAAAAGGAAATATTCCCCTCGTCCTTCTCAGGCATCCTGCCAGTAGCAGATATACGGCAGGTAATTACTCATTATTTTCTGCCAGACTGCCTGGTGCAGGGGTATATCCTCTACTTCATCAGTGTCTTGCAGTAAATTTCTGGTTGAATGACCTCATTTTGCACAGGTTCTCTGTACTTTGTAAAGAGTCTGAGGGACAGGGATGGGATCCATCATTTTATACTCCTATGCCAAATTCTGGCAGTGCATAGCAGGTGCTCAGACAGGCTGGAGATCCAGAAAATCGAGGTAATTACAAAAGAAGATATAGTGGATAGTGAGCTTGACTCACTCTGTGCTCCCATGGATGCACTCACGCTTATCCCAGGAGCCAAACCCTGCCCTGACCATGTAGCACGTAGACTTTGGAGAGAGCATTCCCTTTTCTCTCTCAGCTCTTTCAGTCACAGAAACTTCTCTATACTTGATCACAATGCTTGTCACATATGTGCCTTGCTCATGGAGGACAATTCTTAAATTGGCATAATAAGAGGGACATCAAACTATGTGCCCCACTGCTAGCAGCATTGCTCTGTATAGGCCTGTGCTCTATCCTTCTGCCCTGCATTCACATGGTGGTGGCTTTACAGCAGCCTAACATCTGCCATATCAATGGAGAACTGGAGATCCTCAGGACAAGCACCCTGCCTTGTTATGTGCTTTCTTCGTGCCCCATCATAAGGGAATGGAGTCTACAGACATTTCCATACCTTTTGCCCAAAATGAAACACAAAGGTGTGCCCTCCTATCCAGAGAGAGAGGGAAAAAATTAAATTAAAGGAAAAAGGCAAATAAAGGAGAGGGAGAAAAAAGAAAACAGAGGAAAAAAAAGGGGAAAAAAAAGGAAAAAGGAAAAAAGATAAAAGAAAAGGAAAAAAGGAGGGAAAGAGAAAAAAAAGGAAGAAAAAAAAGAAAAAAAGAGGACAAAAACCAAAAGTTGCCCTTGTGTACAGATTTGAAACATACAGCAATGAGACACAGGAGGGAGGACAATGCATGACATTGCTTCTGGCCAAAATCTATTTCTCAGAGAAGTGCTCAGCAAAACAACAGCCATCACCACCACAGAGCTCTCTGGACTGTCACAGGAGATGATCATGCTGATTAGACTTGAAGTTAAAATCAGGATAAAATGTTTGGATCGATTCTTTCTAGCAACTGAAAAGAGAGACTTGTACTTCCCTATATGGTAAAAGTGCAGCTCACATTCAGTGGGAAAATGTGGCTTTTATTTTCTTCAATTGCAGTGGTTTATCCTGTCATCTCATTTTAATAATGTTTTTTATAAACCCACTCTGATCCAGATGTGATATGTTACTGTGCTCTTTCTGGGGTTCTTAGGCTTTTAGTCCACATCTAAAACATATTAATGATGCTCACATAAAAAGAAAGGATCCAGTAATTGTTTCTAATATTTTCCAACATCTTTCTTAAAATGCCTAAATTTGCTCTATCCCTACAGAATAAAGCTTGTCTGCATAGCAGGTTTGAAAAAAAAAAAAAAGATCCTGGCTTGACCTGAAGTTGACCTTTCTGTACACAAGCTCTGCTATTGTAGAGGAACCGAAAGCAGCAGCGCTTAGCAAAACCAAACTAAACAAGGCCCGAGAAGCAGGCTGGGGGCTGGAGCACTCCCTGCCGAGAGGCGTAGCCCCAAGCCCCAGCCCCTGCCCTTCTGCCGGAGATCTGAATCTCAGTGCAGTCACTGGTCACTGTCAGGTGCGGACTCCAAGAAGCCACCTTCTCCCCGGATTTGGAAAGCCTTGTACTTAAAAGCAGATCTAAGCAACTGTGCTATCTTCCTACATTTTTCTAAAGAAAAACAATCCTTTCTCCTCTTTTTTTTTTTTTTTTTTTTTTTTTTGAGTCAGATTTGCTGTAAGCTTTCTTTGTTTCATCATCCTGAGCAAGGCAAGTTCAAAGCAGGCTGCAACTGCTCAGAGATTTGCTAAGGAATTTAGACTTGCACTTACTTGCAGTTTGGATTATTACTCATCCTTTAAATCTGAGACATTTTATACCCATGCAACTCCTAATTACAGAAGCTACATCAAATTTGTGATTCCCTTCAGTTGTCTTTTCGTGGGTCATGCTGTGCAACACAAGGATTTTTCACATGGGCGTGGAAGTAAATGTTGGTCTTCCTTTCTTAGTTCCTACTTTTAAACTCTTGATGCTGTGTCAGAGCTGCAGGAAGCTGCTGACCACACTGCTGCTCTGCAGACCTTGTACATCTCCGCTGCTCAGCAGAACCAACAGAGGAGTGATATTTCCCGTCAGAGAACATTTCCTCCAACTGCAAAACAAACCATGTTTTTTTAACAGCAGCTATGCCAAAATGAGTCTTTTTTGTTGTTGTTGCTGGAAAAATCTGGAAAGTGGCTCTCTGTGGAAAGGGCTAGAGGGAGGGAGTCACAGCTGGGATGCTGACCTCAGGATGTTCTTCATCCCCCTCCCTGGATGCAGGCAGCCTGCAGGTGAGGTGTTAGGTGCCCTACGGGCTGTGCAAGCACTGGGCTGTCCCACTGACTCAAATGCCATTGCTCACATTGGTGACGTGCTCAGGATCCTACACAGAGGTCCTTTGGGAGAGAGGAGCAAACTAATCACCTCCAGGCCTGCAAGAGCTGCAGCTCAGTTTGCACTCTGGAGGAAAGAGGTGGTCTCACCAAACCAGAAATAGTGCAGCTGCCCAAACAACTGAAATATTAACATGCTGCACCAATTTATGTGCTTCCTGAAAGAACTATAATTTATTTTTATCAGCCATCTGTTTTTCAGACTTGACATCGGCGGTTTCAGTTCTGCTGCTAAAATGCACCTTGCACTCAGGCAAATATTTCCTGTTCTGGTTCCTTCCCAGTGGCTTACAGAAACTGCAAGAGATCAGACAGAGATCTGCTTGGCAGCAGAAAAACAGATGCAGGTGGCTGCCTTCCTGAGGAGAGGCACACATGGTTCAACCACCGCCCCCACAGTCCTCCGCCAAAACGAGTGTCTGTGAGAGTCCGGCCTAGGTGTAACAGGGGAGGAGAGCTCTGTCTGTGTGACACTAAGCAAAAATCATGATGATAAGATCATCCCCTCAGCCCTCCTCACCTTCAGGGCTCCCTGCTTCCTCTCTCCCAGCAGGTTCACCTCCTGCATCCGGCCTCAGGACCATCTGGAGGGCATCTGCTGGGCCTGGGATGTCCCCCTCAGCCTTGGTTTTTCCGCACACCCTGCCCCAGCCCCAGCCATTCTGTACCTCTAGGCAACTTTGGGACAAACCCAGATTCAGCAAGGCAGAGGCTGAAGAGCTTAGCAGCCAAGGAGTCTTCTGCAGGAGGAAGACATTTGGATAAGTGGAGGCAGAAGCCTGTTGAAAGCACAGGGACATTTCTCTTACTTAAATAAATAAATCAAACAATTTAAGCAGTGGCAGACAGTTTCACACATTGAACAGGCATCCGATTATCCTGTCTTGTTGTGATCCATGGAAGCTGTGCATGATTTCACACTTGTACCACATCTAGTTCTTGTTAATGCTTTGATTGTGTTCAGGATTTTTACAAATGATTACAAAAAAATAACTGTGCTGCTCATAAGGCACTAATCACAAACCAGGGAACTGGAAGCCTAAAAAGTAAATGCACTTGGTGATGGGGCCATCAATGTGTGTAACTGCCAATTATCTTCAGAAAGTAGCATCAATATGGACCGACATACATATATTACATTGCTACAACACCAGAGGGAACAACTTAGTCAGATCAACACTTCAGGTGCTTTGTAAGGCCAAGTGAATGATGTAGAAATAACCATAAATAATTTAACCAGCAATTCCCTAAAACACCGAGGGATTTAAATTATTGAACAAATGCTCTTTGACCAATATATCCAAGGAACAAGGGACACATATCCGAGCGTTACTTAGTAGTGGACAATTAATATCTATCATTTGCCACTCAGGTTGTTTCAGTAATAATTTTTCACATTAGAGCTGGATCTATGTGTCCCTTGTTCCTTGGATATATTTATGCCTGCAATAAAGCACACTGACTGTGGGCACATTCACGTCTGTCAAGCAAACATGCCTGCCCTGCACACACCAGTGTATGTGTTTGCTGTCTATGCATGCATGCAGTTTCCTGCTGCTGTAAACGTACTGTATGTTGCTGAATTGTTTTAAATGTTTCTGATACTTGCAATTCTCTTTCCCTCCATATTTTATAGCTCTATACTTGCACTTGCTATTATCTGGTTGACACCAGCAAAAGGCATATGGTCATTCTGGAGTCTGTTTACCCTTAATAAGCATATCTTATAACAAATAACCAAAAAAACCACTCTGACTAGTGTCTCACTCTGAATTTTATGCACAAGCCAATGGGGCCTTGTGCATGCTTGTTCAATAGTTTCTGAAAGAGGACTGGAGGGATGAATAGGCCATACTGCTGGCAGTGCGTGACATTGCTGATAAGATACCCAAACTGGCACTGGGACAACTCACAGGATTTTCAGCTGCCTCAATGTGAGTAGAGACTGCTGACAGCACACTGTGCTCTCAGGTCCTAAATTCTTCCTCACATGCACGTACACATGCATAAGCCTGAAGGGTCATGAATTTGTCTTCCTTTGGGGGACAGGAACGGGAGCTTTTTGGAGTGTCAAAAAGTCTTTATGGGAGTGGAAAACCCCTTCTCGTCCAGCCTGGGTGATGCTGATTGATAAGCTGCATGCAGTTCAGGGGAGAGGCCCCATCTTGCTGGACACAGCAGCCCATTGGCACCTCACTCATGAGGCTCCCATGCAGCTCTGGGCATGGCTCCTGGAGCTTTACAGAGTAATCAGGGAACGGTGTCTTCTCCAAGCATTTGGGTTTAGGTGTCACTGTCTGCTCTGACTCAGGTAAGGTCCTGTGTGCAGGCATCTGCCTGGGTCAATGGAGGCTTTATCAGGTTCTTCACTAGTGCACTGGGCTACCATCTTCTCTTACAGATATTTTTCCTGAAATAGTGTGCTTTTAAATGCAACTAGAAGGCTGAAGAAGTTTTTTGAAGTTTGTGATTAATGTGGACAGTGACATGTAGGCTATTTTTTTGGTCAAACACAGATTGTTTGTGATCAATACAGAAAGAAGGGAGGAGGGAAAAGAATATAAAAGGAAGGAAAATTGTGTGGTAAGACAGCTGAAGCACAAATTAAGCTTTTGGATGTGTGAAGAATATCCATCATGGTGAAGCAGTCATCTCTTTATATGACTTGATGTTAGTCGAATACAAATGATGGCAGTCATAACAAAACAACAATAAAGGTAGTCAGGCTATTTCTTCCTTACTCATTTGTAAAGTGCTGCATAACTGTTTACACAGGTCTCTGCAAAAAGTGCAGATAACCTGGAATGTATTGAAAAGGCAGCACTTTCATGGCATTAAACTTATTTCAATACAGAGCATTCTTTACAAAACAGCGAACTGAACAACAGAGGAATATACAACTTGTAACAGATTCTTGCAAAAGAAATGAATATTTATCTCAACGTACATCTGCAATTATAAGGGTTGTGAGAAAGCTGAAAAATAAACCACAGCACTGGAAGACCTGGTTCTGCACATCTACCCTCCTACGAGCTGAAGGCAGTTGACAACTCTTTATACAAAACTCAGAAAGCACTGAAAATTGCAAAAATTACTCATATGCTCTCTGTGTCTCAAGCAGTTTCCCAGAAAGTTTTTGTACTGGAAAGAAAAGAAAGATAGTATAACCTTTACAGTGAATTACAGCACTGTGAAAACATAACACTATGTGAAAACATATTATATTACAGATTGCATCATAAGGTGGTTTGATTAATTAGACAATACTAGTTTCTGTTGACATCAAGTATTCTTACTTTACCAAATCAAATTATAAAGAGTTTCGCAACAAGAACAAAATGTTTTTCACCAGAGGAAAAAAAAAAGGTAATTATGTTTTGATATCATGGCCCCAGTTCTCAGGTTGCACTAACCTGCACTCCGCAAGAGATTCATGGAATGGATTTTACATGAGTCTCCACCAGACAGAGCTTCCTCTGCACTCAGGAAATTATGGTTTCTGTGTATTACAAGAAAAAACAAGCTGTGTCAGAGCTGCAAACCAGGTACTCCATCTTCATCAGCATAATTTGTTGGGTAAGTGGTGCGGTCTGGCAGCTAGGGAAAGGACTGGGAGGCATGGCTCCTGGGTTATGTGCCCATTTTGCTGCCAGCACACTTCACAAACACTGAGAAATCCCATAACTTTTCTGTGCCTCTCCTTCCTACTTTATCAGCAATGTCAAGGGTAACTTCAAACTAAGGAGTTTGGAGAAGGATTTGTAAAAGATGGAGTCTTCGTCCTATAGATACCCAAAGCTATAATTACTAAAACAGTGGCTGAAATACATGCAGGTAGGAAACTATATAAGAGGAGATTTTGCATAGTGGCAGTTCAATTGACATAAAATCATGGAGAAGTACAGCTGGAAAGTACTTTGGTTATACTGCCATGCTGTAAGTATCAAGCACAACCACACCATCCCAGTCAGTATTTGTCCAGGGGCATGGCCATAGGGGTAGGGAAGACGAGGTTACCACAGTGTTTCAAAGTGATCTGTTTAGAAGCTAACTAGCTCTGTAGCTAGAAAAGTTTCCCTCCTACCTAACATCACTGACCTTTAATTAACTGAACTGCATCTTATCTCACCCTTATTGAATTTGGCCAGCAATTAATTCTTGCCATTTGTTCCATGGGTAGCTATTATATTCCTTTTCAAGACTCTTTTTTTTTTTTTTTTCTGTTCAGTATAGATCCATGTCCTCACACGCTGTTTTTTTTCTTGTTATCTCCGATCTTCTTTAGCCCTTTTTAAAACTGTTTACAACTTCAAGCACTAAGTCTAGAAATTTCAATCCAGCTGAGAGGCTTCACCCAAGCAAACGCAGCAGTTACCACCCTTGACTTTCACATGATGTTCCCGTTCCTTCAATATTTATTGGCATAATATTTGTCTCTTTTCTGCAGCCTCACACTGTTGGCTGCACTACAACCCCTGTAGCAGGACCGCTGCCTACTCATTTTGCTTTGACCTCTGCTTCCTAATGATAGTAAGT
Organism: Numida meleagris; assembly: GCF_002078875.1. NCBI lineage: Eukaryota > Metazoa > Chordata > Aves > Galliformes > Numididae > Numida > Numida meleagris. Next base: position 17,592,017 of record NC_034438.1, read on the forward strand.
CACATCTGTCTTAATTACATGTCATTTGCTCATTTTTTACTGCTTTTCTCAGTCTAGAAAGGCCTGCCTTATCCTGTCCTACAAATTCTTAGCAATCTTTTATGGCCAAATTCTTCGGTATATGCTTTAACAAAATTATATCTGCAGATACTGAATGTAGGGAAAACTACAATATAGACTACTGTAGGTACCAACAGAACACCAAGTTACTGAAGACACCTTTCCGAATGCAACTTTTTCAGATAATTATGCATCAGACTTGATACACATCACATTAATTTACTCACGATGGAGAAGATATATAGGCACAAGAGAGAGCACATAAAAATAATTCTTTTTAAAAAAACACTACTGCAATTTTGAAAATGACTATTTTCATTCTATTTTAACCTTTAAGGGAGACAGAAATAAACTGAATCAAAGCTACACATTACTGTTTGTATGCTTGATAACAAAGCTCCCATACTGTGGCAGCTGGTACTTCCACATTCATTGAATTTTTTAGTTGCATTTTCTTGAAACTAAGTGTGTTCTGATGAATTTCACATGCAATGGGTCACAGGATTGGGACTGGCCACTGTTCTGGGCTAACTGTCTTCAGTCTTCCTCCATCTCTCCCAGGGCATTCAGGTGATCAAGCTCCTATATCCGCTTCCTTATTGGAAAGCCTGTTAGCTCAGCCCTCGCTCTCAGGACAGCAGCCCCCCCTCTACTGACTGCATTTGCCTCAGGGTCTCTGCCTGACACAGCTGCCTTGCAGGATGTTCCTTTGGGAGCAGTGACTGCACTGATCCCAAAACAGACATTTTATAACAGCATCATTAATTTCTTACAGAGGCTACTGTGGCAAATAGAGTTCATGACACTGCAGACCACAGTCCCAGAGGAAGGAAAGGCTCCTCTGTTTTTGTGTCTTGGGGCAGGAGGTGGGCTTTGTAAACATCCCATGGAGTGGGATCCCAAGACATGCTAGCATCTGAGCCAATGGCTCCCTGCTGCCATCCTGGTGCCTGCTCTTCACAGGACTAATCCTGGTAACCAGTAGCAGTCAGCGCAAACACTGAGATTGTGCCAGGTAGGGAGTCGTATATGATAGTCATATCAGAAACAGAAATTTCCACTGGTGACAGAGATATTTGCAGAGACAATCAATCAGGTAGTACAGCCCTTTCCCTCTGTTAGTGCTGGCGTGGTTTGTGCCTGCACCCAGCTACCCTAAAACCACATAAAACACTTGGTTACATATCTTCTTTTGAGGTTAACTGTGAAAAACATGCAAATGGCAGAATCTGACTCCTATTTTGCACTTATTTTACAATTTAGTGAAGGTGAATCAGGGTCTATTCTTCTTTACATCTGTCTTTAAAAGTCAGACCAGTTATCCTCAGGGTACTCTAACCCCTGACCTGGAAGACATGGATGGGGAGCAGATTAAATCCCCCAGGATTCATGTGGAAACAGAGATCTATTACTCGACCTGAACCATCACAAGACCATGGGCTGGATGAGATATACTTGAGGGTGCAGAGGGAGATGGTGGAGGTGATTGCCAAGCCATGTTCCACCATCTATCAATGTTTCTGGTCAGTCGGAGAGGTCTTAGAGGATTGGAGGCTTGCCAGTGTGACTCCCACCTACAGGAAGAGTTGTAAGGATTATCCGGGGATCTACATGCCTGCCAGCCTGACCTCAGTGCCAGGGAAGGTTATGGAGCAGAACATCTTGAGTGAGATCACACAACACATGCAGGGCAGGAGTCGGTATTGGGGCCTGTCTTGTTCAAGATCTTTATTGATGACCTGGATGAGGGGAATGAGTGCACCTTTAGTAAGTAAGACGACACCAAGGTGGGAGGAAGTGTCAATCTGCCTGAGGGTAGGAAGGCCCTACAGAGGGATCTGGACAGGCTGGATTGCTAGGCTGAGTCCAGTGGGATGATGTTCAAGAAGACCAAGTGCCAGGTGCCACTTTGGTCGCAATAACCCCAAGCAACACTACAGTCTTGGGGCAGAGTGGCTGGAAGACTGTGTGGAGGAAATGGACTTGGGGATATTGGTCAATGCTCAACTGAACATGAGCCAGCAGTGTGTCCAAGTGGCCAACCAGGCCAATGGTGTACTGGCTTGTTTAAGAAACAGCATAGCCAGAAGGTGAAAGGAGGTGACCTTCTCTCTGTACTCAGCACCGGTGAGGCCGCACCTTGAGCACTGTGTTCAGTACATTCTCCTAGTGAGGGAGTGCCACACTACAAAAAAGACATGGAGGCCCTGGAGTGTGTCCAGAGAAGGGCAACAAAGCTGGTGAGGGGTCTGGAGCACAAGTCTCATGAGGAGCGGCTGAGGGAACTGGGATTGTTCAGTCTGGAGGAGACACAGGGGAGACCTTACTGCTCTCTATAACTACCTGAAGGGAGGTTGTGGCAAGGTGGGGGTTTGCCTCCCAATGTATAGCAATGGAATGAGAGGTAATGGCCTCGAGCTGTGCTATGAGAGGTTGAGGTTGGATTTTAGGAAAAATTTCTTCTCTGAAATAGGGGTCAGGTGATGGAATGGGCTGCCCGGAGAGATGGTTGAGACACTGTCCCTGGAGGTGTTCAAGAAACATTTACATGTGGTACTAAGGGACACAGTTCAGTGGGAAAATATTGGTGGTAGGTGGATAGTTTGACTAGATGATCTTGGAGGTCTTTTCCAATCTTGGTAATTCATGATTCTATGATTCTATTCCAAAAAGATTCCATCTAATAGCAGTGCTGATTTTACTATGACTTTAATCTAATATGGTAGTTATGATGAAGCTTATAAGATACACAGTGCAAGCATCACATTGTTATACTGAGATGCTGGTGCTGGACAAGTGGAAATTCAGCTCCCCCAGTCCTCTCTCTCTAAAAGCAAAACAGCAGAGTGAGCTGTTTTTGGACACCTTATAAAGGCTAAATGCTGATTCTGCTGAAGACCTTCTAAGCATTGCAGCAGAGTCAATAATGTGTTTTCAAACAGGACTGTTCTTTTGCAGACTGTTACCCAAGCCAATGCTTGCAGAAATCCATCCCAGCCCATGGAACAGGTGTTCTAAACGCTGTTCTTTTTTCTTTTTTTTTTTCTTTTTCTTTTTTTTCCTGGAAGGTAAACTGCATCTGGCTCTGTCTGTAAGCAGTGGGATGTCGACTCTTCTTGGAAGGAGACAGATTTGGGACAGAGGAGTTGACAGAAGTGGCTGCTTTTCATAGGTGTCACATTGAACTGCTGCAGTTTTTGTGGGCTGTGTCCCAACCTTTCCTACACTATGAGTCTGCTGCGTTACATCAATACATAAATGCACAGTTAGAGATTCTGTCCATTTTGTGTGTATGTTCAAAGATCTTGCAAGAACAAGGGAAAGGGCAAAAACCTGTTTCATGTGGCTTGCTAACTGTGGGTGAGCAAAATTTGCCTAGAGTTCAAGCACATCTCACATGCAAGCCGGACAGCTGCCTGGGGAACTGCCAGTCTGGAGGTGCAAGTGATTTACCTTGTGTGAAGCCCACCACACAGTTGCTCCAAAAACCTCTCTTGAACATGTCTTCTCCTCTAGCCCTACTGCTGCAAAAATCATGTTGTGCATTTTCCCATCTTTGCATCCACCTCCATGTTGCAGTTAAACCTATAGTGAGTAATTAATTTTACTCACTAAGAAGCACCTACAAAAGTTGACAGTTCGGTGTGCCCTGCACATCTTTTCTGACAAGGATAACAACCTTTTGATTTTGCAGCTTGTGCTTCTTGCAAACCTGCCTTCATTTTCTGATGTTTTGAAATTATTACAGAAGTCTAACCAAGGTAAATAAAAACAATTTGACAATAATCATAGCTGCTCAAGGAGGAAAAATATCATTCCAATGCAGAGTTGCTTTTTTTGCCATTGATGTAGAACTGTCACACAGCTCTAGGAGTTGGAGAGAACAGATCACATCCCAGACTCCTTCCAGGAGTCTCCTATTCTGTGAATAATGAAGTAGATTCCTAAAGCCAGTTGTGCTGCCTGCACTTATAGATATGGATAATTCATGAGTTTTTCCATTAATAATAAAGCAGAGCATTGCTATGGAAAGAATATTGTACTTATTATTAACAACTCTCCAGAGAACAGTGGAGTGCAGGATTCTGCTTCTTTTAATAAATAATATATAACCTTGTTATTTCTAAAATACTATGCCAATAAAGAAGATCTTGTTTAACCAGTTCCATTCACCATCTTCTACCTGCTGTGAAATTGCTGTGGTTTGTTTGAAGAGGATAATTTATCTTCCATTTCCTCCTCCATAAAAAAAATGATCTCTTTTTTTCCCAACTGTTACATTGTCCCATTTTCTGAGGGTCACCACTTACATTGGAAAATATATTTTCCAATATTCACGTGAAAGTCTGAACTTGGCCAACACGTCCCCACAGATCACTCCTGAACACTTGTACATGTCCATATTGAATCTCATACTTTAAGCTGGTTCAGAGTAATATACTATGCTCTTCCCTTTCTCCTATAGTGGAATCATCAATACTAAGAAAGGAAAACCAGAGCTATTGCCCTTTTTAACTGCTCACACCTGAAAAGGTGATAGCATACAAAGATGATGTAAGGCAAAACCAGGAAATGTCAGGAAACTGAACTCTCTTCTGCTTTAACCTTGTCCAGCCTTTTTTAATTTGAGGTAAGGAAGGCAGAGGTACATTGAGTTGTGTTCAGAGAACAATTCATATACAGAATAGTTGCTGCACGGTGCATACTCATTTGGATTTAGGTATCTGGGAATGCAAGGTCACTATGTTGCCATGCAAAAAACAGTAGGAACTCTTACCTTACAACACTTACCTGACATGAGCAGGATAGACATATATCCAGAGCAGGAACATGATAATTTGCTTCCCTGAAAGAGGAGCTTTTCTTTAAACCACTGATATGCTCTGACATGGTGTCAGATTGTATCAGGTCATATCCCATAAATTGATTTTGCATGTGTGTGAGATGCTGTCCACAACAGGCTCACAACTGAACAAGATAGATATTTAAATTATTTAAACTTTTAATTTATGACCTGCTCATAAATATCATCTTCAATCCTTCCAGATTTCCAATATATCTCCTCCTGTTCTCTGTGAATTACTATTTGCAGCCTAAATACACAGTAAAGGTGAATAATCTGTGCACTTACCTGCAAGGGCATTATTAACAAAGAAAGGTCTTCTGTTTGGTTTTCATCAGCATTGCTCAACATGAAGATTGAGTACACTTTACAATCATAACTATGCTGCTATTTGAAAAGCTCTCTTAGAAAAACTAAACATAAAAAACATTACCTCTCACCCAGGAGCTAATCTTGATCCCACTTCAGGTAATGGAAAATCTTCTTAACCTAAGAGAGGCATAATCAATACTTTGGGGAAACATTTGAGCTTGTCTTCATCTCTGCGTGATGAGGGCTCCTCTCTTCTCCTGAATTCTGTTTAAGATAATGAGGGGTTCCTCCAAGTTTCACTGAAATTTAAACATCCCTCTTAAATGAGACAGGAATATCGGTGCAAAATTCCCCCATGAAAGCTGCCAGGGTGAAAATATTGGAACTAAGTCCTCCATGGAGTGTGATAGTCTCTTTGAAACAACTGCATATTGTGAAGCTCAAACAAGATGTGGACAATGGTCAAATCAATGAGATATTTTAAGATAGGCTCTAGAAATCGTGAAAATCAGGTAGATCAGAAAAGGATAGTGGTAAAAAATTCTGCCTACGGGTAAAGGATCACATCTGCTAGTACAGTTCACAGGACTTCTGAGACTTATTTAAGTCTGACTTCATGGAAAGCAATGAGCCCAACACATGTACAGCCAGGAACTAGAAAAAATCACATAAATCAGAAGAGCAGCAATTGAATCTGCCATTGGGGATGCTCAGTGTGCACTGTCCTGCAGACATGGTGCAGAAGCATGGGGGTGATCAGACCCAGGGGCTCAGTGTCACTGCAAAAATTGCCATGGGCATTTTGGGAAATCTCACTTAGTCCCCAGTCCCACAGCACACAGATGCCCACTCTACCAATTCTCTCATGCCTTGTAAGAGGCAAGGCTAGCACCTGTGTGATGCTCACCATGGAGTACAAGCTGTCAACACACCAGGCCTGCACTGCATGGGAAACACACAGCAAGCAGAATTTCAGGCTAGGTCTAAATGGGAACAGCTCAGTTTTTTTAAGCAAAGACATTTAAACCAGCTGGAAAGATTTTGGTGTGAACCAAAAGAGCACTGAAGCTCTTCAGCACATGGAATTCAGCACTGGAATACATGGATTACAGGTGCCTATCTGCAGGAAAACAGTTTTTCAAAAACCTGCCTAACCTGCTGAGGCACTTGAAATACCAAAAGTTCTCACAATTTCTGGCACAAACATCCTTAGGCTACTGTAGCTGTGCTATCTTGGTGCCCAGTAACATCACGCCCTTGGCTGCTCTGACTATCTAGGTACCTATCTTCTCGCTCATGGCTCTGAAAGATTCAGAATTAAAGTGCCCCTGTGCCTAAATCCCCTGAAAAGCATGGGTTTGTTTGTTTTTTTTTTCATGCAAGCAAGGACACACCTAATACAAACAGAGAAGCTACCTCTATTCTGGGGAATAAAATGGTTTCTCTAACCCTCAGGACTGCTATCACCACACAGCTTTTTTCTGCTCATCTCCAAAGATGGGTGGCCACAGTCAGGCTGCTCCCCAGGAAGGTCACCAGCATGGGTTAGCCCTACTACTGGTCCTGGTCTGCTACAGCCCAGAATGTCAAGAGACAAAACATTAAGGGCATGGGCTTAAGTCTACTCCTGTCTTTTTTCAGTTTATTCATATGGACTCCCAGTACTGAATGGATCTGGTCGTATTGGGATGCTCCTAGCTTTGGTCATCTAAAATGCTACTTAGGGCTTGTGCCTGTGAGCACACTCCAGGGCTGTGGAGAAATATCATTTAGCTTCATATTATGTTTCCCTAATCGCAGATATAACTGAATATATCCATATACATGTTGAGAACACATCCACATTTTTATGTTTACAGCACAGCTGGAAGTGCATGGAGGGCAGCAGTCCCCTGCCCACCATTCTGCTGCCTCCTGCCAAGGCTACCACTGTTGCTCTGTGGTAACTTCATCTGCAAATTTTTGGAGGTGGTTGTTGTTTTTCACTCTCTATTCACAGATGGATTAGAGCTATAGCAATACGTTGAAATGAGCCATGCTCAACCCCTACAGGACGGAGAATGTCAGCAGAGTTGTTGGTGATGAGAAATGGGCTTAAATATTGCTTCCTTCATGGGAGCAGGGTGTGCAAGAGCAAGGGAAGAAGTCAAAGACAAGAGGACTTCTGAAGACATGGGAGAACATTTGTGAAGAAAAAGCTACATAGATAGGAATCAGCTTGGAGATAGCAAAGAGGTAAGGCAGATGAAAGATGTGGTTAGCAGCTAATGAACTCCTGCCTAGTCCTCCTAATGTGCTGATTCACAAACTCTGTTATAAGGGAGTCAGAGTCCAGTATTGGTCACAGGAACCTACTGCACAAAATGTGCTAGAAAACATGGATCAATCACTTAAGGGGGCTGTACTAGGCTGCCAAATCACCAGAAAGTGAACCAGACCAGTCTTCTTCTGAGCCTGGAGGCTCAGCTCCATCCAGCCCACCTCCTGCTGCTCCTGAGCTCTGGAGAACATCTGTGGGCCACCAGTAAATGTCTAGAGGAGAAGCCATTTCCCGGCCTCCCTATTATTTCTTCAGCCTCTCTGCAGCCATCCAGGAGGAACTTTGAAGTTTCTTCCAGATTCTGTGCAGATCAGCCTTAGGTGAAGTTGATCCTCTCCAGGGCTAAACCCCTGAAGCCTTGCCTGCAGGGAGGAAGAGAGATGACATCCCCAAAGATGTATTTTTGAGATGAGTAGGGTAAAGAAAGAAGAAGGTAGAAGGAGGGGGGAAGGAAGGGGTCAAAAAGGCAGCGAGAGTGATAGATAGTTGTAAAGGAAAAAAAAAAGAAGTTATGGTAAGAGTAAGTGGAAAATCTGCTACAAGTCGCAATGCTCAGAGAAAGTAAATTAATGGAGGGTGGAGATTGCTGGAAGGGCAAACACAGAACTCCACCAGTTTTCTTAATGCAAATATTGTTTTATTATTTAATGGTATGTTCTGCCGGTAGAACAGGCCACAGTTTGCCTTTTGCCAACAAAGTCCTACTTTTGGCTTGCAGCAGCAGAGAAGAGAGGCAACCGAGCCCACTCTAGAGATTCATTTGGTCACCTGGCTGAAAGAGAGGGAAAGATGGCGAAGAAATATATGTTCTCCAGAGGAAATGAAAAAAGGAAACGGTCAGAAGATAAGATCTAAAGGCTGACAGAAAAGCAGAGTGTTTGCAGGCGGTTAAGTTGGGAAAAATCCTTCCAAAGAGAAAGAAAAGAAGTGAAGAGAGAACTGGTTAGCTGGAAAGAGAAGAAAGAACAAATGTGACAGATGTTCCTGGGAAGTTCAAAGCATGTCTGTGTGGCAGAATGAGAAAAATAAAGGATGGGACTGTGGAAAAAGGGCAAAAAGCTGTGACGGGGAAGCACAGAACAGAGGCTAAGCATGGAGAACTCCCTAGATGAAAGCTGCAGCAATGGCTGCAGAAACACAATACTCCTGTGCCTGTGAGTTAGGCACAGCTCAAGCTCAGGAAGACAGATCTCCATGCCAACACCATTTGTTCCTTGTTTCAAGACAAAGTGAGTTGAAAAAAGTCTGGTCTCTGTGTTAGGAGGGCACCTGTGCTGTCAGCCAGGGAGGTGGACACAGCATGGAGGCTGTGGTTTCTCCCCATGTTCAGCAGAGAAAGTCTCTGGAGTCTGCCAGGGCTGAAGTCAAAACTAGGGGAGGCTGCCAAACCTAGCATGTAAGTTATTAGGGAAAAAAGTCAGCAGACCTTAAACAAATATATTTCATAAACAGAGTGCCGTTTAGACTGCATTGATGGGAGTATGTGTGCATGCTGCTGCCATTAGCTCACGTATTTGGCTTTCAGAAGTTTAGAGAGATTTGTGCTATGTGGGCCTGAACGTGAAACGTGCTAAGCACTCTCATCTTGTGATTGGAAGCTCCAGAAGGTACTGTGTCCTCCTCAGGATCTGGCCACTGCCTGTGCTGTCCTCAGCAGAGCTGGTGCCACACATTTTGAGAGAAGTTAAGGCACTCCCTTGACAGTAGCATACCTAAACGGCAAGTGAGAAACAGAGTTATTGCAAGTACTCACAAGTCAAGATTTTGTTACACAGAATCTTAGAACCCCAAAATTTTAAGTGGCATACGCCTGGCAGATGTAGCGTAGTTTTTCTCTGCTCCCTTGCATGCTGAGACATAATCCTTGCATACCCTCAAATAAATGCACCTAGATGTACGGATATAGACTCAGCTGTGAGACAGTCTTCAAAGCACATAGTCACATAGTTTGAGCTACCCTAAAAATGACTCCCCTTTGTCAGCTAGCTCTGCACTTTATTGATGTATCACATTATTCTAGATCACTTTGAAACTAATGCCTGCTATTTATTTCCATGGAAACTACAACAGATACAGAAAGAACAATAACACAATTTGATAGAGCAAATTCTCAGCTACAAAACAATATTTTTCAACATAGTCACCACCATTAGCTGTGCATTTTTGCCAGTGATGAACAAGATCCTGCATGCTGCACTTGTAAAAATCTGCATGGCCGTCTGGAACGTGGCTTGTCTTTCACATTGCTGTAACCACTGTTGAAACACATCACCCAATGCCTCACTGTGCTCACATCCACTGTTTGGGTTCCATAAATGTTCAGCAAGTGTTGATGAATGTCAGTGATTGCCATTTTTCTGGAATTCAGTGACACACCATTGCTTCATTCATACTTCCATGTCAGATACCATTTTGTCAGACTGCTCCACTGCTTCCATCTGTCACATGGCAGCAACTTGTAACAGAATACTGGTGTGAAGGTTCAGCCTCCACTGCCCTACCACTGTCAACTGCCTCTGACGTCATGGGTCAACATAATAAAATAGGAGGCATTACTTTTGGAAGTGTATTAAAATGGAAGATGTTTAATAGGGCTAAAGGGAACAGCCTCTTTTATTCCATCCTTTGGTCTATTTCACTGTTACAACCATGTTATCTCTGTTTGCCTGTCACTAAGTCCTTCCTACCATGTGTTGCTGAAACCTCCATTCTCTTCCATCTTGTCCACAGCCACATGCTCTAATTAGGCCACATCACATCAGCGCTAACTCAGGTCAGCCAAGGTGCTGGTGGCTGTGCAGTGGGTATTTCTCCACGCTGCAGTTTTCTGTGTCTTGGGGAAGTGGTTCCTTCCCAGCAGCCTGGGCACCTTGCTGAGGTGGGTGAATCGAGTGCACTGCCCAAGAATTAGAGGTTCTTCTGGTGAATTATCACTTTTCCTGGAGGTCTGTATTGCGCAATTCACAGTGATTAAGGGTTCCATGTTCTTAAAAGGAAATGAATATTTTGAAGGCTACGTAAGGAAGAATTTGGTAACTTAGAAGACTAGGAGGGAAAGACTACAAAAGAATGTAATTGGGTGAAAGATGAAACACTTCAAAAGTTACTTCAAAGGTAGGAGAATGAGAGGTGGTGAAATCTTTTCTGTTAGCAAATTCACTGAAAGTTGAAGAAGTGGAAGAAATATTTTGCAAATTTTGGTTGGAATCAGCAATCATTTAGAAAATAGAGGGTTTTTTTTTAAATAATAATGTAATATTATGAAAATTTTGAAATAACATCTTTCATTCAAAAAAAAATCATGATCTGCTTTTTCAAATCATGCAAGCTTTGTTTTTCCACTTTTTATTCTATTAAGGTCCTTTTAAAATAGACCTAAACATTTGGAAATAAGATAAAGGTAGAAATACATAACTTGAAACTAAATGAAACATTTCAGGTGAAAAGAAGCATGACATTTGTTCAAGAAAAGTGAAAAAATTCATTTCAGGTTGACCTAGGTTACAACTATTCCTCTCCACTCATCAGTATGATTGTCAAGCCATTACAGACACAGCTCTAATGAGTTATCATATTGAGCTCCAGTCCATTCTCAGAAATAGCCTCAGAAGGGTTCTGTTGTGTGAAACCCCATTTCTGGTGTGTAGTATGCTCATTAACAAAGTATTTAGCATACCTTATTGCCTTTGGCAATCCTGGTGTATAACATCGAGCCAATAAACTTATTGAAAACAGAGAGGAGGCAGATTGGCCAATGATTTAATAACCCAAACTGATTGTTGAGATTTGAGTTCCAAAGAGGGGTACAAGAAATCTTCCCATAATCTTAATGCCGAAGAAAACCTTTATCTCACTGATCATTTTCTTAACAAGCTACAGTTGAAACACAGCTTCATTTCTTAAGAACATGTGCAGTGCATACCATCTTTCAACAGGTCATTTCTCATATATCATGTTCGAAACACTTACTGGAAATCCTACTTATCATTCTTTTATATCCAGTGGAGTAAATGAACACAACACATGTGATTCAGCAGGGGCTTGGGCTTGTTACACTCTTCCTGACTGTGTTACAGAGGTAGTTCAGGCATAATGACAGCTCCCTTCTTAAAATAGTCCATAACACATTGGCTAGAAAGATCAAGGAGGAGAAGTTCAAGCATTTGCTTTGACTTCTCCATAATAAGTACCATTGTACTGCTCAAAGATTAATTAGATTTAATAGTATCACTTGAAGGAAGGGTGTTTCCTCCCTCCACAGAAACTGCCTTGTGAATCTGTACAGAAGTGTCCTATTCTTCCTCCAGTGAACTGAGGCTTTGGTTAAGATCAGATTCAGTGGTACATTTCAGAAATGAAAAATGCACATTTTTATGCTGCTGAACACACTGGGAAAATTTTTCTGGACAATATATTTTTTTGATGATACTTCTGTAGCTGCACATGAAAGTCAAGTCTTATTAAAATATGTTTTATTTATTAACTCCTATTTTGAAATAGATGAGATTTGGGACCAACATACTCATTTAAAAAATGATAGAGGGAGGAGTACTTATCTTAGATTGGCTCATATTGCCTTTAATTGTGATTGAAGTGTAGATAATGTAATCATGGAGGCAACATACACGATACAGAAAGAGTACAATAAAACTGCTTTTAAATGAATATCTAACTCATCACAAGTATTAGTCAGAGAGTAGGTAGAGACAGCTTATTAAAAACAAAAGCAATCTTCAAAGAAGAGTGGGACCTTAAGGCATGTGAGACATGTCTGAAATATTACAGACAGTTAATTTTGAGGTGAGAAACTGGAACTGTATTTAAATAGTTGTCTAGATTGGAAAGACATACTACAGGAGCCTGCTGATACTTCATATAATGGAAGTATCACCTAAGAAACGGAAGGACAACCAGTTTTAAATGTTGGAATGTGAAATTGTCTTTCTTTCCTTAGTATTACGCTATGACATTCACAACTGAAGATATTTTTGTGGTCAAGAGCTGGCAAGAATTTAATATACCTTACTTATCCAGGAAAAATCATATAAAGAGAGGCAAGCTACCTAGCTTCATGCTATATATCAGCAGCTAAGAACAGGGGTGGTTAGTTAGGAGACATGTTTTTCATATATAAGTTATCTTCGTCCTTCCTCTGCACGATTTATACTTACTCCCTCTCAGAAGCAGGATGCCAGACACGAAAGGACACCCTATTGGCTCTGTGTCCATTCCTGCTGCCTTCTCCCTGGAAAGAGCCAGTGGATACAGAACACTTTGGAGTAGAAAAAAGAGCCAAGATCACTTAGAAATGTTGGCTTGCTATATGTGTGAGATATAAATATTCCCTTATCATGGATGGAGGTTTGGGAGGCTTCAGACTGACTGGAGACATCATGCTGTCACACGCCAGCCCACTGGCAAGCAGCTGGAAAGTCACCACAGAACAAATTACTATTCACAAGACAAATCTCTAAAACAAAGCCTGTCCTTCAGGTCCTGGTGGCTCAGCAGGACATAGCACGTTTTAGGACACTGGGGCATCAGCTGCACAGCCAGAGGACCTTGGTGGCCTGTTGCCAAGAGGCTAAGGGCTGTGTTCCATTTGCATGTGCACGGTCAGATTTTAAGCAGTGTTCAGCGAACACAATTGGAGCCCTGCAAGTAACCACAGCACTTCATCAAACTCAGAGGGAGGAGGGTTTGCACTGTGGTTTGAGATTAAGGGGACAAGATATATCAAATAAGAGATGAGCACAGCAACCACTCTCTGAAACCAAAGCTTTATTTTTGACACAATGCATTGTGTTTTCAAGCTGTTAAATGATCATGTTTCCAGGGCTTGTGCAGACCTGTAGTAGGAAATGCCTGCTCCCAGGTGTATAAGTATTTCCAAAGAGCCTTGTAGAAACAACAGCTCTTATGCGCAACTATCACCAACTAGGCAGCTACACAAATTCACTATGCTTTTTTGACAATCTGGACTACGGCACCATTATCTGATCAATTCTACCTCAGCTTTCATTTCATCTTCTTTCAGGGTCATCCCAAGATGAGATGCATAGGAGCCAGACATGGGAATGGTGAGGACACCAGCACTCTTTGCAACCTCCCCTTTTTAAAACCAGGAAGCAGATAGGAGAGGAAGGACATAAACCTATCTTACCTTCCCAGGATTGGAAGCTGTAGCCAAGACATTCTTTGAGGTGTCCTACCTGTTTGTCCTGCAAGTAGGCAACCGAGACTCTGTGTGCTTCAATAGTCCCAGCTTCTGAGCCAAGAAACCCCATAGTTTCCTGTTGATTTGGGCTTTCCTCCTGCACAGAGTACCTGAACCTTCCCAGTCTGGTGCTTGCATGTCAGTGAAGTAGTGTAAATAAGATATCAGGCATGTTGTTTCTTCTGGCACATGCAAGGCATAATGAAGATGGCAACAGACCTTGGAAGCCTAGCAGCAGCAATCTGGCTTGCAGAAATAGAAGAGTGAGTCACTTCTTTAGAATCCTCAGTTCTGCACACTCACAGACTAACACAGAGAGGTGCCTTCAGCAGACATCTGAGTGTGTGTTCAGGGTTATCTGAGAGAGCGCACATATATCCTGGGTGGTTCTCTCTGCCTTCTATACAAGAAGGCATTAGGTGTGCCGGGGGAAGAAACAGGCATATGCCCATGGCATGGCTGAACTCTATAGGCATAATTAAAAATGTCACATAGGATGTCATCTAAATTTCCTGCCTATTTTTATGCATGTTGCTGCAGCAGAAGATTTGATGTTTCTCTACAGTAAACTCACTAGGAATATTTAGACAAAGATATCTTAGGATCAGATATACTCGTGCAGGATCTTGGAGCAGGGATGAATTTCTTCTCTACTGTCCCGGTGCGAGAAAACAGATGCTGAAGAGAGACATTCTTGCAGTGGGTGTGTTGAGGGAAAAATTGGCTGTTGGACACATTCAGCTGATGGAGTTACATGTCACACCCAAAGTGTAACACTGCCCACTGCTTGCCTTGAGGTCTCATACAGTATACAATCTTCTGATTATATTTCTTATGTACTATAGAAGAGGCAGAGGAGTACTTCGGGACTAAGCATGCCTTTCTACCTGGCAGACAACTCCAGCCCCAGGAAACCAAGGAGGTCTCATACCTCCAGGTGTCATACCTTGTGACGTCCCTCACTGTGGTAACTCTACAGGTTGTTTGGAGATCAGCAGCCTATGGGGTAGTTGCAGTCTCTATCATGCCTTCTCCTTGTTTACCTGCATAAATGAGTGGGTTTGCAAAGAACTTAAACAGCTGAACAACTGCCGTCTTGTAAGAAAGATGTAAAGCTATTTCATTCTTGATCCTGAATTTACATACTGAATTAATTTAGATACAGTATCATGTAAATAGGTAGGATCAGAATTGCTCCTAATGTTCAGGATGTTAACAGACCAATTATTCTCACATAATATATCAAAATACCGATAGACGGAGTGTACTATCTGTTAAAATCTGGTACTTAAGGTAATCACATGGTTCTACTAGTAACTCTTTCAGGGATAGTTTGATCCTTGCCATTTCTCCAAAGCTGAATACCTAAAGAGAGCTGCATTGTTGCTGTGGATGGAGACATGCATGTATTTGTTTCTCCATGTGTTTTACAGGGAAAAGTAGTAATAATAGGAACCAACAGGAACAAATCTTTGACGCTGTCCTGGTCTTACCAAGGACAAGACAAATGACTGCAGCATCTTAGCATGAGATCTGCTGTTGCTGTGGAATCACTGTGGTCACTGATTTGCTGCTTCAGCTGACACTTTCTAACCTTCAGCAAGCAATGCACTATTTAAAAAAACTATAACTATAAAGAACTTTGAAGAAACTATAACTATAGTTTCTTATTTTCACTGGTGGTTGATGAGAGCTCCACTTGAAAACAAGATTTTCTTGACCAACCTTAATTTATGACCTAGCTACACTCATTTTAAGCTCGCTTGACTTCCTTCAAGGCAGAGTCACTTAGCATTACTGTCACAGGTAACTCTTCTTTCCTAAGTGTGTTAACTTGGAAGATTTTGTGGAGACTTTTCCTGCATAATTTAAAACTCGTGAAAAATGAAAAAGATATAGGCTAAAAACAGGACATAGAAAGCTCAGAGAGCATTCCTGTGCATGGAAAATACTGGGGGAAGCTCCAAAAGGCTGCAGGAGTGCCACAGTTAATGCAGAAGTGTAATTACAGTCTGTGCTTCCTAGGAGCGAAGGGGACTCTCAGGACTCCACACAGCATGGGGGAAAAGGGAAGCAGTGCAGAATGCCCTAGAAAACCAAGAAAATGCTCTGAAACAGCACTTAAGGGGAACAGAGCTTCTAAAGAAGGATGTAGAAGGAACAGACAGGAAATGCGATCTTCTCAGGAGCCAGGGTGGATGGAAATCCTTGGGTCTCTCCACAGAGAGCATCCTCTCCGGTCCTTATTCACTCTCAGTGCTTTTCCCTGTTCCATCTTCACTGCCCCGGCATCACATTGAGAAGAGTATGGCTACTCAGAGAAGCAACCACTCCTAGAAAAGCTGCTTTAGTATCAAACACAGTCAGAGACAGAATGGGCCTTGTGATTGCAGGTGACTTTTTTGGCATCGCCTCCCTTGGCTTCCTCCTCACAAGTGACTGCGGATGGGGTCTTCCCCTCCACACAGCTGAGGGGACTGTAGCATTCTTGGTACATGGAAGAGGATACGAAGGCCACATCTGCAGGGAGGTTTTCAATTCTGTTGTCTTCTCCGTCTTTGGCCATGACTAGAGAACTCACAGATCCTCTTGCTCTAATCAGAGAGACCTTGTGTATCTCTTTATCTACGAAACTTTCCAGCACCTCTTTCCACTGGTTACTTTCTTGTCTTGCAAGCCTTGTTCATATATGCACCCTGGTACATCATCTTACAGTTGGATTTTCTGAAATGCACGTTACTTTTCCATGGAGCCACCCAGGGCAATCTGTATCACCATCTGTTTCTCTTCCAATTCTTTCTCTTTATGTTGATTGGAAGTTTTTTTTTGCAATATTGATACAGTTCTATCAGGCCATTGATAACATTATAAAATGTCATAAGGCTCAGTAGACATACACTTAACTGGTAAATGCTCATATGCAATTTCATTTGTGACACATTAAATAGAGTACTTAATCTGTTTAATGCTTTGATGGGCCATTGACACTTAAATAAAAATATCATATGAAACCAAATAAAATGTCTCTTTATATCAGAACCTACACTGTAAACATGCAACATGCAATCTCAAAAAAAAAAAAATAATGGCCTACCTTGGAAAGATGTATTTACAGCAATTCTTTGTATCTTGCCTTACATTATATTACCATCTCTCTGTTTTTGACTTACTGAAGTCTACATTAACGTTATTTTTCCTAAAATCAAGATCAGGATGTGTCCTAGACTTACTTATCTGTTTTATATTTTTAATTATTAGCTCAGCTAATAATAGTGCTAAAATAGCACTATTATTATTAATAAAAAAAATAATTAAAATTAATTTAAAAAATAATATTTTTTTTCCAGGGCTCCAGAAGGTACTCAAAGTCAGTTGTGTTTATTTACAACCCCTTTTTTTTTTAAATGTTCAGATATAAATTATCTTGATTTAGTTATTTATTAAAGGCTTCTTAATAGCTTCACTTTTTATTATCATTTAAGATCTTTCAAGAAAGAGAGTTTCACTGCTATTATCAAACATTTTTTATAAAAAATATGTACCTACCATTTGTGATATTCCATACTAATTACTGAGAGCTTCTTTATTTCAAAACAAAGTTTTATCAATTACTTCTGTTCCTGCGTATCTTCTGAGACCCACATTAGGTTCTTTCTTGTGCTCTTTTCCTTTCCCTGATAGTATTTTACAGCATATTGCCCTCTTGGTTAGATATTCATTGTGATCATTTTTCTCCTTTTCTTTGAATTTTGTATTTTTTTAATATTTCATTTTCCTTCGTAAAGGTGTTTTAAAATCAATGTAAATTTCTGTTTTGATCATAGATCGCTGTTATTAAGATACAGATATGTTTGTTAATAAGTCTCAGTTGTTTGACAGTTTTCTATCAATAATATATCTTCTCAGTGGTATGCCTTACAATTATTTTCAAGTTCGAAAATTAGTCCTCTGAAAATTTCATACAAAAGTATGTATTTGTTTATATATGCACAATGTAACATATACACCTGGATTTGTTTATACACAAAGCGACAAAATCATGTGTCCTGATCACTTAAGAAAAAATAATCACTCTCAACTTTATGTGTAATTTTTCCTTACCTGATAGTATGAGATGTCTAATACAGAATTTCTTGGTCTGGATATAACATTTCCTGAAGCATCCTTAAAATTCCAAGGACTCAGAAACATTGGTGGTCAGCATGAGACCACCAAAAAGTGACAAAGAGTTCACTGGTCTCTATGGCACGGGCCAAACGAAAAAATTATCATTGTCTTTTTCCTTCCTTAGTGGAATTTGATCAATTCTGGAAATGATCCTGTTTGGAAAAATTGGTAGGCATGTATTTAATGTTCAGTATACAGAGAAGCACTTCACCAAATGAACCTGAATTTAAGCACATCTTCAAATGATTCCCTGGTACCTCTAGCATCAATCTGAAAAAATGGAGTCAGAAAAATACAGAAAAGCAATTGCCGTTATCAGGTATTTTCAGATGTTTAAAATTAAGCAAATGCTTCACATCACTCCTGCACTGTAGTATGTGACACCATTACTGTTTGGCCTATGTGTTGTTATACATTTGTAGTATAGGACTTCAGGGTAATTAAGAGGTCAAATCTATCTACATCTCATAGGGTTCACATCTGATACTGTGCAATGAAATGTTTGCGGCCTGCTTTCCACAGCCTTTATCCAGCAATGCACATTGGGATCTTCAGCAAGTAAACGATCACACTAAACCACAAGGCTGCATTTACATTTAAAGACGATACTGATTTGGGACTATAAATAGTAGAGTAACATCCAAATTTCCATCACTAAAACCTGCCATCGCTATTTTGGAATCAACATCTGTCAGAACTCATCAGTGTCCTAGGAGCACATCTACAACTGCTTAGCATTCTCACAACGAAACACAATAATTCACTGAAACTGTGCCCTTGCTGAAATCAAAAATAGCAAAAAGTAGCAAGCCATATGCAGCAATAAATGCTCCTTGTCCCCTGGAAGGAGTTTTTGGAGAAAGGAAACGAAAAAAGAGTGCACACACAGGCCCTGCTGCAGAACCATGGACATACTGGTCTTCACCTGGAGAGGGAAAATCCTCCCACTGTGTGATTTAGTGCCTAGGGCAAAACTCCTTTCTGGCCCAATGAATATTTAATTACTTACACAGTGTGAATCAGCTGCAGCAGAAGATCCCTCCTAAACAAATGCCCAGAATGAGTCAAATGGAGAAAGGATTTAAACCTGCCTCCAGTGCCCTAAAAGAGTGCTTGGCGAAAAGTTGATAGGTTTTGGCTTCCATTTCTGGATATAGAAGGAAAAACAGTAAAACCAGCGTTAAGTTTAGCATGTCAGAGTTATAAATGTCATGTGCTGCAGCCCCTCTGTTGCAGAATTATAGGGGAATTGCAAAGAAAAAAGGATTGTATCTCTAAGCGGATCTGAACTCTTGAAGAATGTGGAAGTAAAGAGCAGAATGGAGAAGAGCTGACTGAAAAGCAGAAGCAGGTGTAGCCTTGACTGAAGTAGCAAAACTGAGAATACAACCACACCACAAGAAGTGGTAGCATGTGCGGCATTACTGCTTGTGCTTTGAGGGAAGAGCCTACAACCTCACAGCTCTCCTCCTCCTCAGATCAATTGCATCCTTGCTCAAAGCAAGAGGGGAAACAAAGAGCTAGCAGTTTTTCCTTTACTCTTCTGTTCCTTGGCTTGCTTTAGATAAGCAAAACAAAACCTGTGGAAGGAGTGGTGAGATGTTAGTGTTCTTACTGTATTTGCTTGGCCTCAAAAAGCAAAATAAAAGCCAGGATCATGCAGCCCATGAAGAGTGAACTTTACTGGAATGAGGGATGATACCCTGACTCTCTCCTGGTTGTGTTGCAGTGTTGGTGCCTCGCTTACAGACATGTCTGCTATCAGTGCCTCCAAGCCCTGCCTCTACAGATGTTCTGCATGTTCTTCTTGAAGAACTTCTACATCTTCAAATTTCTGAAACTTCAGTCCAAGCTGCTTATGCAGAAAACAGCAAACCCTGATAGAATGTTCAAAAGCAAGTTTAAGTAAAAGTGTTTTGGGCTTTCTGTCTCTAGGCAATGCATAAATTAAGACCTGTTAATGCAGGAACTAACCAATACATAAGGTTGCTTAAGGAAATATGGAGATATGGAGAAATTCAAGACCTGTCTGGATGCCTACCTGTGTGACCTGTTGTATGGTACCTGCTTTAGCGGAGGGTTGGTGATCTATTCAGATCCCTTCCAACCCCTGCAATTCCCTGATTCTGCGAAATACAGAAGATAAAAACTGATTTGCACTGTCCTGCTGAAATACCTAGCAGTACTGCTGTTGCACCCATGAACCAACCCTTCAAGAAGGGCCAGTCCTGACCAGTGTACTGGAGCACATTCAGCAACGATGGCCCTGGAATGCTGCACTCCTGCTGCTCTGTTTTCCCAGTTGTCAGTTCTGTTTATAAATTGTCCATTTTTAGCAAATCCAGCACCTGCTATGGACACCTCAAGCTGCCAAATGCTTGAGTACATCCCAAAGTGAGCCACTCCACACTTTAACCAATTGTGCTCAGTCTTTTCTCAGTGCTATGGTTAAAACAGTTTCCCAGTATTTCTGAAGGCAAGTTTGGGCTGTTGTGAACAAACTGGACAAGCCACTCAAGATGCTTATGGCAGACTTAAAATGTACAGTATTTCTTTTGAGAATAAAACAGAAGACCTGATGGGCCTTCCACGTACCACGCCATCCTCTGTGAGCCCATTACTCTCATCATTCACACAGCACTTGAAGATGAATATGGACTAACTTTTTTTTAAATTCCATTGAATCTTGTACTGTTTAGTTCAACTGATCCGCAAGTTCTAGATTACTGGAGTATGATGATTATTCATGAATAACTCCCAGGTGGAAAATACCGGATGCCTGTCTTTGTTCAAACTCGTTCCTCTCTTCATTTAACCACCCTCCCTCACCATAGAGGAGCAAACAGCAAGGAGCAAATGCTCCATTACACAGTAGCAGAAAATGCAAAAGAGATGTGTCAGCACAGTGCTCAGATGGCCCAAGCACAGCCCCAAACACGGGCTCTCTGTGCAGGGGTGACAACATCCAGCCCTGGCTACAAAATCAAAGCAATCCTATGGGAAACTCTAGCTGCCAGTCTGCAAAGATAGAGTCCCAGGGGCTCTGACAATTAGCCGAGGGGGTGGGGCTGGGCCTGGTGCATCTTCAGACAAGGGAGGGATCTTGGGAGCTTGCAAGGTTCCTCAGTTGTGGAATTCACTCCTCCTCCCCATGGCCAGAAATAGCTCTGCATTCTTGACCTTCAGGCAAGTATAATCAGCCCGTTTATTAGTCTGGGCTTTTGGGGAGGCTTCAGATGTACAAGGGGTGACTTGGCTCAGAGATTAATGATTTTGTTGGAGTGGTTGCTTTTCACTGGGGTTAGTGATTTGCTTCTGCATTTCTCACATTTTATGGGGCATAACTGGAATAACTGTCAGAGTATGACATGGGCTTTCTTCATGTGTAGCCAAGTCAGAACTGAAACAAAGGTGAATGATATGTGACTTTGAATGCCTTGAATGTTATAGATTTCTGATTCAGTCTATACTGTTAATCCCATTTGCTCCACTGCAAAGTGATCACAAAATGCTACTGACCATAAACTCCCCAACAACAGCAGCCCTTTAGTCAGGTTGGGCTGGCTGCACAACTCACCAGTAACAATGTCATATGAGCGCTGCAGTGCTTCCTCCTCGCAGCTGGACCACGCTTGCATTTACATCATGAATGTGGTGGTCCTGGTGGTCTCTCTTCGGGGAAGCTGGCACCCAGAGCGGTTGAAGAGCAACAGTTTAGAAATGCTTTCTTAATCGGGAAGCTTGCTGCCCTGAGATAAAAGGAGGTCAATTGCTCAGTAGGACTCCAAATGGGTTACCTTCTGTGCTGCTCCCAGACGTTTCTAATTGTACTTGACAGTCACAGATGATAGTGGAGAAACCTTCACATTTGAGGGCATTATCAAGCTCTTCCTTGAGTTAAGAATAAAAGAGACAAAAACATTGTTTGACTTCTCAGGAGCATTTGATGAATCCTAGTAAAAGAGAAAAAGTTAACAAGAGATACACAACTGCCTTATGACCATCCCCAACTCATCAAGGGCTAAGCACAGGGGCGGTGAACTCTGCTGTGGCTAAACAGTGAGTCCTCATCATCAGTGCTGCTCTGAGGCCTGATCCAGCACAATTTTCTTTACAGAGCAGTTCCTGTCTCTTAGCCACAGTTCCCCCTGATCCTGGAAATGCACTGAGTATCTAATAGAGAGCTCCCAAGAGAAAGGATTCACAGGCAGAAATTCTGATCTCAGCTGGCTGAGGAAGTGCCAGCTGTGAAAATTACCAGCAAGATATGAAGGCAGGGGTTTGGCTGGATGAAGCTCAGCACAGTATGGATGCAGTAGCCTAGCTCAACCAGCAGCAGCAACCATGAGTGCATGCACTTAATGGGAACCAGCAGCTGCATTCTGGCCCTTGTGCTGGTACGGAGGGAGAGCCAGGAGTCAGGAGCTGCCTCCCAGCACAGTACATGTCTACCAGCACAGCGCTGCCCACAGCCCCATGCTCAGGCACATGCCCTGTGGGGAGCTTTGAATTTCCACTAAAACACTGCTACAGTGCTTTGAAATCACTGGTGTGGATTGTGTTATTACAGGCTTGTTCACCCCCTCCTCTGAAATCAAATGAATTTGTATATAGAATGGGGAAGATATGCAAAGATGACAAAATTTATCAGGTTTCCCAAATATTACTTAAAACACTGAGATAATATTGTTTTAAACATATGACCCAGACCTTAACACACAGTTTTGAAATATGCTTCTTTCCTCTGTATTTATTATGCAGAAGAAATCTAAAAATAAATTCAGAGTTGAAATATACTTTAAGACCCTTCATGCTCTAAATTGACCCATGTCGAATTTTGTTACAGTTAATCACAAAAAAAAGCTTTAAATTGAGCACATTGTCTCCAGTTGTAATATTATTCACTTTTGCAGTTATGTTTCAAATCAAGATATTGTTGGAACTGTAACAAGCTCACTGGCAGTCCAAACTTTCACACAAATTTGCTTTTCAGACTTCAAAAGTCATTCTGAAGAACTTAGAGAGGTCTAAAAAGGCATTATTTTATGGATTAGCAGTCAAGAGAGATTATGCAGATCTAAATTTGTGTTCTGGTGCCAAACACAGGAAAAAGGCAATTTTTGAAGTCCGAGACCAGCTAAGTATAATTGTCAGTAAAGAGATGGAGCCACATGGGTGGGAAGAAATTTTTAACTTCAAAATAATGCTTAGATTGACTGCTCTAGTTGGAGTACTTCCACACGTGTGGATCAGCTCATATGAATTGTTTTCTTTAGTTATAGAATCAGTAAATGTAATGTCTTTCTCAATGAAATCCTGAAATACTATGTAGAGCCATACAGTGGTATCAAATCCTACATGTCAGCAAAGAAGTTCAGAAAATGCCCAGAGAGGCATGCTGGTACAGGTAAAAATGTTTACAAGTGATCTGAAACCCCTACTAAAACTGTTTTCAAACCAGGTTAGCTCTCACGTGTAGATTAGCATTTGCTCACAGATCTTCTGGACAGCAAACAAACTCAGGAGACAGAAAGTTAAGTGTTGGGAGATTTGCTTGGAACATGGCCATCACTTCCATGCAGAGATGGCTGAGTGAACATTTTTTGAAGTTCTTGAGAGCTGTATACTGGAAAACATGACCCACTTTAAGAGTTTGGCCCATTACAGCTGAGAGAACAGAAAATACAGTGACTGTCTAAGAGTCCATGTAGACATCAAGAAATACATTTTTACACAGACTACTGCAAACATTCACTGTTCTGGAAGTCATTACACAGGGACAGATTGTGTTATATCTACCCCAATGTTGGTGAACTGTGTACAATGGGTAGCTACTGACAGAGAAAACGTTAAGGTTGCCAGACTTGAGGACATTGCAGTTTTCAAGGTTAAGCTTTTCCAGCGTTTTTGGATATGTGATAGGATGCAGGTTCACTTGTCACAGCATACTGACGTGACAGGTGCCTGTATTCATGCCACACAGCTTCTGCTGGCATGTAGTCCTTAAAAGAGGCTGCAGCTTTTGGCTCCAATCAATAGTACGTGCATCATGATACATTACTTTTGTTTAGGATCTTGGCTGGGAGGCTAACCTTTGGGTCACTGAGTAAACACCACACAGAAGATATTTTCCTGTATTTGGTAATACCGGTTTTTCTCATAAACATGCCAGCAGTGCTAGATATATTCTTCATTTTTCTATTCCATAATTCCATATGTACATCTCAGTGGATGGCATTGCATATCTATGATGACTTTCAATGGATCCTAATAGCTGCTCAGTGACACTGAAAAGGAATTTACTGATGAACATCCACAACTGTCTCTTGATACGCACCTTCACTTGGCAGTGACATTTCTGTGCAATTGGTCATACAGTGTTGCTGAACATGTTTTAGACTATGCTTTGGAATAAGTATCCCTGCTCTTCAAATCTCTCCTAGAATTTGCCTGGAGTATTTCTATCTGTGAGAACTGACATCATCATTACCATATTTTTTTTTCCATTTCTATTACTATAACCAAGTTCCACACTGCATGATATTCTCTTTTTGAGGCTATATGGAAATACTCTTTCTAACAATCTAAGATGTTCTTAATTTCTACTTTCGTTGAGTGCAACAGGGAAAAACAAAGCCTAAGTTGCCCATAGAGAACAGAGATGGCCAAACTGTGAGCAGTGTAATATAAGCAATACACAACAAACCTCAAATGCAGCAGAAACAATTCCCATACAGCTAAATGGCTCTTTTTAAGAAAAAGGGACATTAAAAATGCAGCACTTGTAGAAAGCAGAAGTCTACAGCTGTTTGACTTCTGTGCAGTGCTCAGCTTGAAAACAGAAAGAAACAACACAAGAACCACTCTTGCTGTCTGAGATCAGAGAATAGCTTGTGACACCAAGACATTTGTAACAGGCTAAATCCTACCATACTAATTCACCTTTTCCAAGTCAAGTGTTGGGGTGCACCTCAATAAATCTGAGTTTTCTTCACATCTACTTTGGCTAGTATCCTGCTGGCCTTCATCAGACAAAGCACTTTAGCTGCACAGATTTCAGTTTCACCACCTTTGCAATAGGGCTAGCAATTATTCCTCATAGAGCTTGAAGATCAGCTGCTGAGAAAATATATTTTAGCATGACTTAGTTAAAAACATGTGTCCGTGTAGTGAGAGCTTTACAAAAATAAGGAGAAGATGAGTGTTTTCCCTGAAGTGCCCACTGCAGGATGTGATTCTCTCTGAGGTGCAGAAATACTGTTGTCAGGGAACAGATCTCCAGCTCCCCGTGCTGCCTGGGCATCTGTGTCTGCCACTCATGAACGTGTGAAACCTCTCTAGACACCTTGTCCCTCATCAGTGCCATGCTGCAAAACCACATTGCCTTGCAGCTGAGACCCTGACCAAAGCCTGGCAGGGGAAAAGCAAGAGTCAAAATAAGTATTCCTTATTAGGTGACCTAGAGGCACAGTCAGCTCCCATTATGGATGTCTTTCCCAAAGTTCTGTAACTGGAAGGCTGGGAGAGAAGGTAGGCCTCTCAGTGTCGTGTATGACTGCTATCTCAACTGAATCACTATGTATTTTGGAGTGAGTGTAGATGGTCTGTAACTGAATGCTTATAGCAGAATGCTGAAATGAGAAGCGCTGAGACGAGAAGCACAGAGACAAGGGTCCCATCTCACAGAGAACATTTTGGACAAAACTGTGCAGTTCAGAGAAAGCCACCAGCCACATTTAGTTTTTCAAAGTAGAACACGTAAAGTGTTCAGGATACCCATCTGAATCAGCTGGAAGGGGCATTTGAACTGAAGCTTGCCAGGTCTTGGCTGCTTACAACTGCCTATCATGTCTTGGCAATGGGTTGCCAAGAAAAGAAAGGAAAGAAGGTAAAGGAAGGAAGGAAGGAAGGAAGGAAGGAAGGAAGGAAGGAAGGAAGGAAGGAAGNAGGAAGGAAGGAAGGAAGGAAGGAAGGAAGGAAGGAAGGAAGGAAGGAAGGAAGGAAGGAAGGAAGGAAGGGAGGCAGGGAGGGAGGCAGGGAGGGAGGCAGGGAGGAAGACAAGAAAAAGGAAGAAAAGAAGAATGTAGAAGAAAGAAAAAGAAAGACTACCTTGTGTAGCTATGGATATGAAGACATATTATTTTTTTTTTAAACAAACTCTTCAGCTTTCAGGTCATTCACAAGCAGTCAGCTAATGCATAAAGACCCTCTTCTAGGAGAGAGTTATTACAGTTAAATCCTCCACACAACTCTAAATATACTTCAGCTATGAAATTGTTCTTGGTGAGTCCTGGTTACTTGTGGGAAAAGGAAAACAATGTTATGTCTCACAGCATTTCAGAGTAGACTACTATAAAAGCAAATACTTAAAATTGCTATATGTAAACCTCAAGGTATTTACCAAAACATTTTCTGGCATATTACTTTAATAAAATGGTTGTGTTTTCTTTCCCTTCTATATAGAGAGTACACGTTTTTCCCAGCATGCCTTCCTAAGGGGATGAGTATTTGTGGGGGGGGTTGGAGTTTAAAATTAGGCTTATTTATTTATTTTGGATAGATATATGACTGCCACTTGGTTGCATTGTTTCCTCTGACAGTAAGCAATCAACATTTTTCTTTTCTATACAGCATTTCAATCTTCTTTCAGGGGAGTTTGACAGTAGTTTGAATGCATCAGTATTAGCAAGCGTAAGCATACCCTGAAATAAACTCACCGATAAAGTACAAGCTACTTCTTGGTCTTTGATTCCAATTAAAGGTTTAGTAGAAACTCTCCTACAAGGAAACTTAACCTCAAGCAAACTATTTTAATGCCATAAGGACAAACAAACTCTCAGGCAAAGCTAAACACAGCTCACCGTAAATTACAGAGCAGTCTTTCCCTGGATATGAAAGGATATAAGTAGACTAAACTGAGTCTCTCCACTCTCATAAATGAGGAAAAACGTGGCAGAAAGAGTAGCAATTGGTCTAATGCTGAAATAAAGGTATCCAAGGTAATGTTATGATGGTAATATTACTTCTCTATTTTATGCATTAGCCTATGCTTGTCCTTGCAGACAGATCTCATATGTGCAAGTAAAGGAGACAGAAAGCTTGCTTATAAAAATATCTGCCATAAAAGACTAAAGAATATGAAAAATTAGGGGGTGATGAAAAGCTTATCTGCAACAGACCTAACAGAAGGGAGGACTGTAATAGACCTGTAGCATGACCAACATTAACTCTAGCAGGGAAAACAGATCCCATAGGGCAATTACATTTTCTATAAACAGCCACTGTTGTGCCCCGACCTCTGGGACCAAGAAGATATTCTTGTTTAAGGTCACAGAATAAATGGAAGAAATGAACATGGCCTGGCAGATTCTGAAGGAGAAATGCCTTAAATACGTGGAGACAGACAGACTGTCTATCTGTCTGTGGAAAGCTAACTCTGCTAGAGAGGCTTGATGCAAACTGGTCAAATTCTGAAGAGCTTTCCCATTTAGTGTTCAGGTACAAGACAGTTAACCAAACTGAAATCACATGCATTCATTAATAGATGTTGTTACTAAAATGAAACTAATTTCCTGCATTCTTTTAAATAAAGCTTCCAAAAATAGTCTCAGACTACTGCCTGAAAAGTGAATGCAGTCCAAATTCCCATGGAAAGCATCAGTGTGTGGTATTTTCTTCAGCTGGTTTATAATTACTGCCCAAATGAAATGTCATGCGTCTCACCTGGAGCCCAGGTGCCACTGCCATGATCCATAAAAAGAAGGCTGTACAGCATGTTACTCCCTTCGTCACCTGGGTGTTGAAAGGAAAATTCTTATAATTATGGGGCATTTGAGGCATCATTGTTCTAACACGGTGATTAAATATATCAGATGGTAAATACACACTTGTAAAATATCTGGTAATGGCTCTACATCAAGACTAGGAAGGGTAGCAGGAGTATGTGTAGAAAACTGATGTTTGAAAGCCAAGCCTTATGAGATACTGAGTGGTCCCACCATGGTTAGAAAACTAAGCACTGTGTAGTCTCTGTAATTTCCCCAGTGACTCAATGAAATAACACACATTACCAAGTCAGAAAGACTAATACTGATTCTCCTTATTCCTTCATTAGGAAAAAAAAATAAAATCAAGTTTTTGACGTGTTTTTAATTGGCCCAGGCCCACAGATTACAGTTACGTCACACTAGTTTAATTGTGAAAATCCCTTTCCACTTGATTTTCAATTCATGTCATCCTAGGATGCTTTAGATGAACCCTTGAGAGCTTCTTCAAAAACTAGTGATAAACTTAAGCTTGTACACTTGGAAATCTCTGGGAAGTGGGGCAGCATGTTGGGCAGTGCTGCTAGACTTTAATTTTAGCATATTGATGAGCTTTTTGTGAGACTCTTCTCTGTGTTTTCTTTGAAATAGGACAAGATCAATATTGTTTTGATCGTGATTTGATTCTCTTTTTGAGCAATATCTATAAGAAGCTCTCATCCTTAAAACTATTTCACTGCAATACAACATTGTTCATTGTGGCAGGAAGCAGGAAACACTATGGAAATTGAGGATGGTTAACGTCAGAAGAATGTTAATTATGCAGTGGGAAATAAGATGGAGCAAATTCTTTTGAATTTCTTTCTGTTTGGAAACCCCTAAAATCTGCTAGTGGGTGCAAACTACATTTCAGGAAAAAAAAATTTCCTGCTCTTTTCCTGCTCTTTCCTGTACTTGTGTTTGGGTTGTCTTCTGTGAGCCCTTCAGTGGCGTAGCTGTTAAGCTAGGACATTGATATAAAGCTCTCTTATTTAAGAAATGCCACAGGCTCTTCATGATATGCTATTATGAGAACATAATTTACTAGGATTTTAACCATTCTGAAGATATTTCTTTCATCAAGAACATGCTCAAGCATCATCCTTGTTTGAGCTGTTACAAAGAAAAGCAAAATTGGTATTTTCTGTCTTTATTTGGATTTTTCTGGGAAATTTTTGTACAGCTTTAATTATACTTAATTTGATATCTCCTGTGATTATGGAGTGAGATGAAGTACTTCAGACAGGGTCTTTCTTAATTCTCAGTAACATCTCGCATTAGTTCTGATGCTCAATGGTTACATAGTAACAACCTTGCTGAACGGCACTATAATGTATAATGTGATTTGTTGAACACTTTATTTCTTAGATCATTTATTTGTTCACTTTTTAAATGTGAGGAATAAATATTGTGAACTTTTACCTCCTTTTATCTTCTCAAGATGCACCTGGTAAAGGTCTTTTCTACATTTCATCCCTCTATGTATCTGAAAACAAAGATTTAAGGCCTCCCTGAGGCAGATGACACAGATGATAATCAAAGTATCACCTATGTATAATCTGTCCCTACCCAAGAAAAAGCCATAATCAGTTTGTTTCTCTTCTCATTTTTTCTTGGAGGATTAGGCATATGGGATAATTACTTCACATTTTAGAGGGATTTTAGGCTCCAGTACTAATTCCTATTTAAATACGAGAAGCACCCATACTGTAGGTGTTTTTTCTTCTGCAAATATTCAGCAAAGATTCATTTCATACAGATGTTCTTTTTCTGTGAGCTTCAAGAAATTGTAATTCCTTCCCAGGGTGAATCATAGTAAGTTTCTTGCTAGACTAAATTTCCACAGAAGAGCCTCTGGCCTTCAGCATTAGTAATCAAGAGCGGTCACTGAAATATTTGGTTATTTTTGGTTAATGAGAACTTTTGCAGTTCCATTTCAAAATAATTTTTTCCATCTCCCTGTGTCTTGATGTTCTTCACATTTTTTGTTAGAAGTGCATCAACGCTGCACAGGGAAACTGCAAGGAAAAGTTGGAATGTTCTTATTATGTAGCCATTTTATTGTATAAAGATACTTTGATGAGTCACTTGAGAAATTAAAACACCTGGTGTGGATAAGTGATGTGTAATTTCTGATGGCCTGAAATCTGCATCCATTAAGCAGATTTTGGAGTTTGGAAATACAATTAGGTTATTTACTCTTATTTCCAATAAAAATCTGTAACAAATTGGCAGTTTATATATATGTGTGTGTGTGTGTGTGCGCGCACATTACAACATATAAAAGCTTTAATGCTCAATTACATAACTTCAGGTTTAAATGTGCCAGCACGCACTATCCAGTTTTGGATCGGAGTTAGTCTGTCCCAGAATTTCTTCTTAATTTTTGAGCTCATCAGAGCTGTAGGAAGGGATCACCAAGCATGTTTTTTTTTGTTTTTGGCCATACACATAAGGTTGTATCTTGAAAGGTTTCAGTTTCTAACAGAAAGAAAGATACATTTTCACTTGCAATCACTGTGAAGTTTTGGTGTCCAGAATGGTTTCAGTAGGATGAGAACATAGAGCAATAGAGAGGTCCGAGGTAAAAAGGCAATGGGCTGGATGATTTATCACAAATTAAGGTCTCCTCTTTTGAGCCCAGATTGTGAGATGACGGGTTTTGTTCTGACAAGAAACTGCTAAAATGCTTCTCATGATTTATGATGTAGAGATGTCAGTGTTGTCACGCTGATGATCTAGGATATGAACTGAGTCGACACATGGAGAGTGAGTAGATATGAGACATTCCTTCATGTGGAAAAGGTGGCATCTAAAGAAATGGTTCCAGAAAAAAAAAGGCTGAATGTGAACATGTCTGGAGAAATAACTAACCAACAACGCAGCTAATGAAATTAATGAGTTGTCTGAAGACTTGAGATAAGAAAGGAAATTTCTTAGAGGAAGAAAAGATTAGAGATCACACATTTTAGCAGACAAATTATTTTCAGAAAGTCATTGAGAGAGAAACAATCCCAAACTCTTTAGCCAGTAGAGATCTGGCTGAAACCAAATTTACGGAAAATGTAAAAGTTGTTGTTTATGTATTTTCTTAAGCTGTTTAGTGTGTTATGTGAGTTAGCTATTGTTTGTCTGAAGGGGTAAAGCAGTGAACTGAAGCACTCATTTGATCAGATTCCTACAAAACCTGGACTGCAGAGATGAGGCATGGTCCCTGAGTCAAGGGGCACCCAGACCACGGAGCACTGTTAACTAGCCAGACATTGAAGGATACCCAGGAAAATCCAGCTCAACAACCCCATGATGCAAGGAGCCAAGGATCTAGCAGGGGGAACACAGATTGTCACAACCCTTGCAGCCTTGCCATTCGGGATTGTGGGTAAGCAAATGAATTGGGGCAGAAAGTGCCTCATTGGTTTTGGATAGCACAGTAGGACCCACATCTCAGCTGGAGCACTCAAGCACTATAAAAAAGCAAATAATGACACTCACTTCCTGTACAGTTACAGAATGCCTGACTCTCTTTCAAGGAAAGCACCAGGATTATTAGCTCTTGGCTAGGTGAAAAGTACAAACTTTCATCATTTATTGTGCTCTTTTTTTTTTTTTTTAATTTAAAGCTGGTCTGTTTTCAGTTAACTAAAATAAACATTTTAATGGACTTCTATGCAAGTAAGTACTAAGTGGAGCTTTTATTGAGAATTAATTAACTAAATCTATGTTTACCTCAGTTTTTAATGAATTTAGTCAGGGGCGAAAATTCTAAATAACAAACCCTTGCGTGGTTTCTCTCTAGGACAGAGAAATGTAAACGACAATCTAGCTGTACATGCCCGAATGAGGACGGGCTAAGACTACTCTGTATTAACATTTTAATGATTTTAAGATATTTGAATCAAAGTGGTATTATAGGCTTAAATCTAACCAAAGGCTGTCATGGATTTTAATATTATGCATAATTCCTTTTAGTTCTTTGATAGTGAGAAAAACATTTGGAAAATAATCTGTAGAGATTTTTGTAACAGTTATTTTAAAAAGCAGTCTCTTCTTCTGAAGGTATGCAGCTTATGGGCCACTGGATGTGAGCACCATGAAGATCAAAATAACTCATTTCTGAAAATCAGACTACTTATTTAATTGCTAAATATAGACTTTGGTGTATGAATGTAAACATACATTTGAAAATCCTAAGTCATATAGTCTTTTCAGCTACAGATAAAAATGTGGTCATGTCACATGCATCAATTAAATTCAGCACTACATTTGACACCAAAGGGCTCAAATGGTCCAATGTGTACGTGGGGAGGGAGGAGAGAGACTGCACAGGCCTTCATACCTTGTGTTGTAATCTTGTTTCCTACGTTGGACTGAGTTGTAAAGCTGCCACTAGTTCAGTGACTGGGCACGCGCGGAGACTATCTGTGGACCCACCAGTATGACAGTCAAATGTCTCCAATAACCGAAGCATAGAATCATAGACTCATAGAATTATTTGAGTTGCCCTGTCCTTGGAGACATCCAAGGTCAGGCTGAACGGGGCTCTGAGCAACCTGATCTAGCTGTAGGTGTCCATGTTCATTGGAGGGGGATTGGATTAGATGACCTTCCCAATAATGAAAGAAGAATGTTATGGGGGACTGTGCCAAAGATTTTACTGAAGTCCAGAGAGATCAGATCAGTGGCTCTTCCCATGTCCACTGATGCGGGTTGGTCAGGCAGGACTTGCCCTTGGTGAAAACATATCACTTGACTCATATCACCTCCCGCTCTTTCATGTGCCTTAGCATCACTTCCAGGAGGATCTGTTGCATGATCTTCCCGGCACAGAGATGAGGCTGGCAGATTGATAGTTCCCTGGATAGTCCTTTCTACTCTTCTTAAATATGAGTGTGACATTGCCATTTTTCCAGTCACCAGGGACTTCACCAGAATGCCATGACTTTTCAAACATCACTGAGAGTGGCTTGGCAACTATGACAGCCAGTTCCCTCAGGACACTGTAATGCACCTTGTTAGAACCCATAGACTTATGGATGTTCAGGTTCTTCAGGTGGTTGGTCAAGTACCTGATCCTTGCTTGCAGTGGTAGAGACATTGCTCCCCAAGTCCCTGCCTTTTAACCCATCCACTTGAGGGGTATGTGAAGAGCAGTTGTCAGTGAAGACTGAGGCAAAAAGTTTTTGAGAACTTCAGCCTTCTCCTTGTCCATTGTTACCAGCCTGTATGTATTGCTCACTAGGGCATTAGACATTCTTGGACTTTCGTCTTCTGGCTGATGTACTTGTAGAAGCCTTTCTTGTTCTTCTTTGCATATCTTGCCAAGTCCCATTCCAGTTGGACCTTGGCCTTCCTGACCACATCCCTACACAGCCTAGCAGCATCCCTATGCTCCTCCCAGGGTACCTGTCCCTGCTTTCACTGCCTGTGCATTTTCTTCTTGCTCTCCAATCCGACCACCAGGTCCCAATTCAGCCATACCTGCTTCTTGCTTTCCTTTCCTGACTTTCTACACCTAGGGATGGAGAGCTCTTGTGCCCTAAGGAAAGCTTCCTTAAAGATCTGCCAGCTCTGCTCTGTTCCCATGTCCTTGAGGGCAGTTTCCCTTGGGGGTTTGTTAACTAATTCCCTGAAGAGCTGGAATTTGGCTTTCCTGAAATTTAGCATCTTGATTTTACTTTTAGTCTGCCCCATATTCCTCAGGAGTGTGAACTCCACCACTGCATTGTCACTGCAGTCCTGGCAGTCTCCAATCCTGATGTCACCAATCAGTTCACTTGTGTTGGTAAGCAAGAGGTCCAGCATTTCATTGCCCCTGGTGGGCCTATTAATTGGCTCAAAAAGTTACCCTTAATGTAATATAATGTATATACCCACTGTGCTAGTTTTCCAGCAGATGTCAGGGTGGCTGAAGTTCCCCAGCAGGATGAGAGCCTGCAATTGCAATGTTTCCTGTACATGGAGGAAGAAGGATCATCCACAGGCTCTGCTTGATCAGGCAGCCTATAGTAGACACCAACCACAAGGCTCCCGTTGTTGTCTTCATCTCTACATCTCACTTTCAGCTTGCCTGTGGCCATTCTTATGGGACAGCTCTTCAAACTATTCTTTCCTTGATGTAGAGGGCAATGCCTTCTCCCCTCCTTCCTTGCCTGTCCCTTTTCTGAACCTGTAGCCATTGACAGCCACACTCCAGTTGTGGGAATCATCCCACCATGTTTCAATGATGGCATACAATGACTACGTAATTGTTTTCTAGTAAAACAATTAGTGGCTTCCAGTTCCTCCTGTCTGTTTCCCAAGCTACATGCATTGGTGTAGAGGCACTTCAGCTGGGCAGCCAGCCTTGTTGCCTTCTGGGAGGATAACTCCTAAATTCCTTTGAAGTGCTTCCTCTGAGTTTCCCTGTTGCTTTCTCCTCTTGTCTCAGTGGTCCCTGGCTCACTGTTGTAAGAATTCAAATGTGCTGCAGTGTTGCCAGCACACCTCTATGTGGCAGGTTGAGAACCACCACTAACACTTTGTTCCTTTTGCCATGAGGCCATGGGTGTGATTTTGGTGTGATTTATTCTCATGTCATTCCTCATTCCTGAGGATGCATCAGGGAATGAGCACTTCAGCATCCAGTGCTCTTAAATTCAGAGTTACAAAGCCAGTTTTTCTCAAATCATAAATCCAAAAGATAGAAAAAGATGTTTGCTGTTGGGTGCATCTCAGTGACAATTTCCAGTTGTCAGAACATCTTCTAGCTGTTGTCTGAAAAAGTGCTGTTAACTAAAAGGCAAAGATGATGCCTTTCTGAGCTAATTTAAAATTTTCAATATTTTTCTGTGGGTGGGGAATTGAAGATGAAGATGAATTGAAGATTTTGAAAGCCAAACAAATGTATCTGTTTTTCATCCTGTAAAAGCTGGAATGTTGCTTTTTGAAGTGTACAAAATAGTAACTCATGGTGACTTTTCAGCAACATGTCATTTCTATTACTGGTCAAGCAGCATTATTTTATCCCATTTGCTTTTCAAGCACTTGATTTAAGTACTGACAGCTCAGTATGAGTGTGAACGCTGTTTCATGTTTCATAGCACACAAATACTCTTAAAGAAGAGAAACACAAGACTGTCTCCATTTTGTGGGGTAAGTTAGCTTGTAGACTTAAAAAATGGTTTTAAGTTATAGTTTCTGTTATTATAGAGTTATTACTGCAGTTCTTGTAGCATCAGTGGTCTCTGAATTACTGTAAAGATGCAGAAAGTCTGGCTTGAGAAAACTCAGGTATGTACCTAAAATTGCCACTGCCAGTCACTGCAACAGGACAAAATTCCCCCCTAAAATATTTAGACTGTAGAATTTCTTGCTGTAAGTAGATCATTCCTGTCAAAGAAGCTGGATTTCAGTGAAAAGAACAAGCATAAAAGTCTTTCATGTTTTGATGTCCTTGGTAGATTATGTTGTTTTCTTATACAATACCACATTTATAATTAATCATAAGAATTGCTCATGGTACGTTTTGTAGCTCTTAAGGCTTTTCCTGAAGGAGCTCTATATGAAAAGTTTCTGACAGCACTTCTGTGAGTTCTGACCAGTTTGAAATAATGTTCAATGCTCAATCTTTCTACTCAATTCAGAGAGAAAGTGTTTAACAGTTTTAAATGCATTCTCTGACCAATAAAAGATACAAACCTACAAGGGATGTGAATAGAATACATTACATACATCACCATCACTTTTCTGTTTTGTTAGAGTTCAAATTTGCTCTCCAAAACATGGGCAGGAACATCTCGAATTTTGTAAACTTGTGTTTGTGATCACAGCAAACTGGTTCAAAACATGAAGAAGTAATTCATGTACTCTTATGAAAAATAAGAATCAGACCTTTAGTCTGCCTGCCTTCTGTCTCCAACTGTGTATTTTTGTTTAACTATCTTGGTATTTTGTCATCTCAAATCTGTGTTATTTGTGCTGTGTTCTCTCCTTTCTCCCCTAAGTTTTGATTTGGCTGAATGGCTTAGGGTGTTGAAGGCCTGGAGGTAACTTCTTGTCTAAAGGCAGTGTAAGATGAATACCAGCACTCAGCACAGTCACACAATCCTGCTCTGGTTTGGAGGGCTATCCTATTTTGTCTGTGATTGGTGCACAACATCCTACCAGTTGAGCATGGTGCTCTTGCTGCAACCTTGCATCTACAACAGCACACAAGTTTAGAATATTGCACATCTTGCATCAGATTTTCTTGTGTTCAGGTTCACAATTTCACAAGAATTTAATCCAAAGTGTAATTTTGTAGTAGATCTAATCAAATCTGCTTCCAGATAATTTTTCATTGGAGACATTAGGGTTTTACTCCAAGTGAAATAAAGGGTTAATAATGTTTCATCATGCATGCGCATGAGGTAGGTTGGAGACCCTGAGGGCAACTCTGCTCCTCTTGGCTTACAGCTGCTAAGGCGCCTGTTACACATGGGGGCATATGAAGCCTTAAGCTGTGCTTTCAGTGGAGCAGCTTCAATCTGATGGGAGTGATGAGTTTCCTGAAAGATAAAATAGCTTTGAAATTCCAGCTAATCAAACAGCCTTTAAATCAAGTTAAAGAAATCCAAATATAATGCACTCTGTTAATAAAAAAACTAATCCTTCAGGATATGAAGATCTAAGTCCTATCACAGATTCATAGGCAATCATAAAGATTTTTCAGGGTAGAGTTCAACTCTGCATACACTTACGTGTTAACTACTTCCTGAGTAACTGTGACGGGAATTTTCACAGCCAGCCGAGTTCCCCACACAACAGGACATCAGGCGGCATTCAAGTACAGATATCACTATCAGCACCAGCTGCTTTAGCTACTTGCAACAAAACAAGTCAGTGATGAAACATAGTGTAAACTACCTTCAGTATTTTACAAAAGACACCTTGGCCAAAAGTCAGATTCTGACCTTTATATCCTCTTTTTCAATCAAGCAAGGTATGTTAGACTTTGAACAATCATATTAGTATGAAAAAGTCTTTATTTAGATTAAACTCCTCTGCTTTCCTCTATGTTTATACACATGCCTCTATATCTATACCCATGCATTCCTTATGTTTTTGAAGGAAAATTACCCTCCCTTTGCCTTTAATATGTGCCATAAGAATATATTTTCACACTTGTTCCAATGCATATTTTATTCCAAACTTTGTAATGAAGATGAATATTACCTTACTCTCTGCCTATGCCCCAAGAGTATCTGGTATATTGTGGAAGAGTAGGGCTGAAGCCAATATAGTCCAACAATAGCATTCAGACAAGGCACCCCATGCTGCGCAGCAGCAATATGCTGTAAGAACAGTCTGATCTTATATAAATTGTAAATTCCTTTCCCTGAACATAATGCTTTTCTGTTCATTAAACTGCCGCAAAAAGAAAGTGTTTTTGAGGGTTGTTCTGGGGGAAAAAAAAGTCTTTCTTTGATTATTTTATTTTTCTAGACATGAAGATAATTATTCCCACAGTTTCTGTTGGGATAATTGTTACAATAAGAAACAAGTTGAGAAGAGACAGGCATTAAGCCTGAAACATCCTCTGCTATGCCAAAAAGCCATACATGGTTTGGCAGAAAATAAACCACTTAAATTAGGTTCTGAGTCTCTTTTTCATAAAGTTGTTTCAGCCTTTAATAAAAGTACTCTGTTGATATTACAACTGAAGCAACTATGGCACTCCTTTATCTAAGTGTTACATCACAGTTTCTGAATACAGTGCTACTGATGAAACCCTTTTCTGCCCTAACGTCCCATATAGAAAGACTTTCTCTGCTCATGACCATTCCTTGGCCTCAGTCTGTCAGCTGTGTAGCAGCAGAGTTGTAGATATTTATCACTCAAGAAATTGAAGATGTTGGGCATTTAGAAATCCCAGAAATTAGTTACTACTGTGGTCTAATCAGAGCCGAACACAAAATTCTTCTATTAACCTGATCTAGTTGTCTGCAAAAGGTTCAATATCTTTACTTTGTATTTTCAGAAATAGTCAGTTGTCACCAACTTTGCTCTAAAGGTTTACTTAATTGACCATCTCTGTATGAAGCTATAAAAGAACATCAATAGTAATTCAAATGAATCTATAGAATGCTTTTCAATAATTTCCCTGCTTTTCTTACAAGTGTTGGAAAGCATGTCTCTTTCATAGTTTCTGAATAGGACATAAAAATGTACAGAGCCTTGAATGCTGAAAATAAGCAAAATCAAAAGAAAACTCACCATTTGTGTCAATAATCTTTCCTTTGGTTTTAGAGAAATGTGATGCTACAGACATATTTTGATCACTGGCACAGGTTTTCTGGAGAGATGGATGAACCCTGTGCCTACCAAGAGGCATTAATTTGCTCAGCCTTAGGTGAGCAGGTAGCTGGATCTGGTGATCTATTCTATTCCTATTCTATTCTATTCTATTCTATTCTATTCTATTCTATTCTATTCTATTCTATTCTATTCTATTCTACTCCACTCTACTCCACTCTACTCCACTCTACTCCACTCTACTCCACTCTACTCTACACTATTCTTTTTCATACCATTCCATTCCATTCCATTCCATTCCGTTCCATTCCGTTCCATTCCATTCCGTTCCATTCCATTCCATTCCATCCCATTCCATTCCACTGAGCTTGAATACAAAAACAAAGGATGTTTTCTTCACGTATTACTTGCAAGATACTAGCTGTTCTAGGGAAATGTAATAAATACATACACCCTGTCAGAACTTTGAATTCTGATAATCAAAAATGGTTTTGATGGAACCGTTCTTATGTTACAGATTCTTAAAATACATTAATGCATCATAACTGAAGGAATAATTAAACTCCGAATGTCCACTTTGCATTTACAAAACACACATCTTTCAGTACTAGGTATGCATAGCACTGTATCTGTATGATTGTGATCCATCTTCGCTGTCTTCCTCAGCTGCTAAATCTCTGCCAAGTTTCTCTGCTGGCAGTTTTACATAGTAAAAAGATTTGAAATCTGTTTGTGGTTGGCAATAATCACAGAAATAAGTTAAAAGATCCCAGTGTGTTATTTATTTTTAAAGTGTCTGGACAGCTTTCTTTCTCAAGTCAGTAGCACAAATCACTCTTTTTGTGTTTTGGGCTGAGCTTCATCCAACTGCTCTTTCATAACTACAGTTTCACAACACTAAGGGAACAGACAAAGTAGTCTGCCTTGGTGACAGCTGTTGCTATCAGTTTACATTTCCTTTTAAATATTGCTGGAAAATTAGGGTGGAGGGAGTTTGCTACAAAAAAATTACATTTTAGTATAATTAGTGTTGAATTAGAGAGGAGACTAACTGATAATATTGCAAGAACTTGAGACAAGTCACAATGGATAAAGCTTGATGGTGTTTTAAATGTCTCAGCATTTTCTCAGCAAGTGCAGGAGATTGCCTTGTGGGTGGCAGGCAGGATAGTTGAGGTGATGAGCGCAAGCTTAGCTGACAGTGGCCACATCATTATACAAAATCCCAAAGAAAGGCATGTGCTGCTGGAAAACACATATCCTCTGACTGTTGTGTCTGCCCTGGAAGTAGCTGCATTTGTTTCATGGCTTTCAGGAGCAGAAGAAGGCCTCCTCCTGAAGTGGAGAGGTCACCTGTGATGTCTATAGGTCCACATATCAGTGTGTATGCAAATGAAAGGATTTGTCCATCGTCTGCCTTTGCCCTGCTGTGAGCTATGCCGGCTAGTGGTCATGCTTCTTCTAAGGACAGATGATTCCCTGTCTCCCCACAGCAAGCAGGTATGATGATTTGTCTACAGACATTAAACTGGCTGCTTTCTCATTCTTTTTATTTACAGATAGCAGCATTTTAAGTCACAGATATGAACAAAGCTTTGGTGACAATCATCTGCATTGCCTTCCTCAAATCTTTTTGATGTTTCAGACTCAGATAAATTAATTTCCTCTGTGCAACGTCTTCAAGTCAGTAAGACTTTGAACTATATTTAAATGCACATAGTTACAGCATTTATTTACATGGTTCAGATGACAAGGAAGAAGCAACACTTCTTTTTGTATGCTCTGGCACTGTACCACTGAAACTCTGTATATACAGTGTGTATGTGACTGGTTCATAAAATGCAAGCAGATTCTGATTCTTGGTTTCTTAATCCTGTTTACTGGATCTTCTGGTGGGCAGAAGTAGGTTTAGAAGAGGCTTGTGCAGAAATGAGGTAATGCCTCAGTGTTCCACTGCTCTCTTGTAGGGTGGGCTGGGCCCAGACCTTCTTCTGCCAGCCTGTGTTGGTTTATGTTTCTACAGAGGCAATAGACCCGGCTTCTTAATGTGCTCCATGCCAGCACACCCTGCCCACCCAAATTTCCATGGCTTGGCACCCACAGCTGACAGAGCTGGGAACCAACATTTTGGGGTACAGTCTCCCCTGGGAGCATGAAGGCTCACCCCGATGATTTCCTACTGGGCTCCACTGGAACATGGTTGTGCCAAGGTCTCCTGCATGTATGCCATCCTTTGCATACATGTGCTGTGGGGCCGCAACAAGGCTTTCATTGGGAAGATTTGCCCTGGAGGGTGGGAATGCTTTGTAGGGCCCATCTGTCTGAAGGTGACATAATCAGAGTTAGGACAACAGGGCATATCTCCTGTAGATAGCAATGACTGAGCATGCATACTGGCAGTAAGTGGACCAAATGCAGTTGTTGTATTAGAGTGGAGCTGTGGCCATACATCAGGACCTTGTCAAGAGAGAATGTGGCTTTAGAGGTTATCAGGCAATGTCCCGTTGTTGCTGCCTCCTGGGCTAGAAACTGCTATCTCCTCTGTCATGCCAGTAGCTGTTGCTGCAGTTGCTTTTTAAAACCAACATGCTTATGATCTTACCCCAAAACAGCAAAGAAGTCAAAAGAATGACCTTTAGAAAAGGTTCTGATTCAAGAAGGGAAAAGGCATGCCTAAGGACAGCTGACAAGATGACTACTGACAATTTTATCTGTTCACTCCCCAGATGCAGGAATGGCTGAGATGTACGATGAGGTGCTAAACCAATGCAGTTTACAGCAAAACGTGAAAGTAAATGTTACAGTGTGATCTGCAGTTCGTCAGCAACTGACCTGTGAGCAGCTCAGCTTCTGTGCATGGAAAGCAGTGCCCTGAGTCACAAGCCTCAGTCATGCCATGTCTGCTAGAGTGTCAGCATTTTGGCAGAAGCTGTAAGGATTATAAGCAGGGTCACTGTACAGCTTTGATTTAGACAAACCACAGAAGAGATGGAATAGACACACAACTGTGGGGACAGAAACTTTTTGGATATCAAGACCAAGCTGCTTGGCTCAGAAGTTTGGCATTGTCTTGAATGGATCTGCTCCCAGCAGTGTAGTCTTCTGTAATGCGAATCCAGTTTGGACACAGAGAGTGCAGGATCTGAATGTGACACAGTCTGCAACTCTGAAAGATAAAAAAGGAAAATATATGTATTCTCCAGTGCCAGTGTTTGGATGTTTATTCTCCCCAAATGTTCTGTGGGGTTTTTTTGTTTTTTTTTGGGGGGGGTTGTTTTTTTAATGCAGTGAAAAAAAAAATCACTGTTCATAAAAAAAAAAAAAAAGAAAACCTAAAAACAACTAATAAGAAACCTAAGTTTGTTTAACCTAAGATGAAACAACAGAAGATCTTTGTTCGTACACCAGCACTTAAGGAAATACTAGATGCCAACAGTTATAAATCTCCAGCCTATTCCTGTACATATTCCTTTATGGTATGTTCTTCTTAAAGTTTATTTTCATTTCTGGTACAGCATTCTTCTTTAAATAGACATTGTCACAATCTATACATCTTTATCCCTTCTGAAATTATTTTGAAGTATGTTTCAGAATAAGAAAAATAAGATTATTGAACTTGAAACAACATGATTTCTTGCATATCATTTTTTTTCTGGAAGCATCAAGATGCAAGAACTGACAGTTTGCCAGCTGTTCTTCATTTGAGAGTACTACGTGCAGTTACAAAAATCAGTAGGACCATTAGGTCCTACTACTACTGAAAGCTGAAATGCCTAATATGTATCTGTTGCTAGATACATAATTTTATTTTTCAGCACAAAAATCCCAGAATTTTGAATATGTTCTCATATTAGCATCTTGCTACTCTTCTGTATCTGAAGTAATAACTTTTAGAGCTGTAAAATAACCTTAATGACTCCATGCTTAAGAAGAACAGCAAAGTGGGCAAGTTGAGGCTGCCTACTTGTGACTTTCTGTTGATGTATGCATATTTTTTCTAGTAAGATATTATTCTGTGAATGAGCTTATCAGGAGACACTGAATAAATACTACTGGCTTTCACTCTAAGCAAAATAACTTTGATAGCTTTGATAAATGTCTATCCTAATTTGGCTTTATTTTTGTTCCAGAAACTGTTCATCATGCTGACTAACTGCTCTGGGAAAATTGAGCAACACACAAAGATTGTTTGCAGTTGTATAGCAACAGATAGAAATGTTTCAACCCCAATATATTTGGGGTGTTTCCAAATAAGTGCGTTATTTGCTTAAAAAATAAT
Organism: Numida meleagris; assembly: GCF_002078875.1. Taxonomy (NCBI): domain Eukaryota; kingdom Metazoa; phylum Chordata; class Aves; order Galliformes; family Numididae; genus Numida; species Numida meleagris. Next base: position 17,634,290 of record NC_034438.1, read on the forward strand.
TTTGCCCAAATGTTACAGCTATGTTCAAAGTAAAAAATCCCAATGACTTAAAGGTTGATGAAATTTCTCTTGACTGTAGGTGATCTCCAGATGTTTGAGGATGTAACAGACCTGAGCAAAGGAACTCTGTCTGCAGAAGGGTTTATTTCTTCACTTCAAAATCAGGCTCCCTTTTGACTTAATCTTTTTTAATACTCCAAGTGAAAAATCTAAGAAAAAATTCAGCTGAAATCAACACAAGGATTTTGTTCAGATGAGATGTTTCATTTCAAGAGTAATTGCCATGTGATAAGTTTATGTACTATATAATAACATAATTCAAAATGCACTGAAAAAAAATCAGAAAACAGTAGAACAGGACATTTAGACCTTATCAGAACCCATAAAGAGCTGCTCTACTCAAACAAAAATTCAGTTAAATATCTATATGCCAAACACTGATTTGAATATGATTATACTTCTGGGTAGAAAATGGTTCCCTTAATTCTTTCTGCCTGGCTCTAATTAGCATTAATGCATGGTATATATGTAAAAATAGTAGCATCGTATTAGCCATGCTCTACATAGTATCTAACATGGACGTTTGTACATTCTCTTGCTCTAGCTTTTCCCCATGACAAAAAAAGTAAGTGTCTTCCCAGTTCCAGTAAAGGTATTGATAATAAAATGAGTCAGAGGTTTCTTTCTCATCTCAGGCTCCAGTTAGTACTCTTCAAAAGTCCTGGACAAAAAAGATAAAGAGTTATAGATCACAGTGCCTGTACTGATCTGCAATTTCCCCACAGTTTTCTTTTTCCTAAGGGAAAGAAGAATGCCAAAATCCAGAAAGGGACTAACTATCATTTGTAACAAGAACACAAATTGTTCATCTGTAAAACTGGGTTAATGACTGTGACCTATTCATGAACTGCTTCAGCATCTCCTTCTACATAATACTGGAGTTAGCAAATATGAAAAACAGAATAATTCCTCTCCTAATATAACAGACAGCAAACTGTAATAAATCAAGCATTTCTATTTTGCCAAGATCAAGAATTTTACTAACTTGGCAATCATGCAGGATCTCATCCATTCTCAGTCTTTTTCAGACACCAGAAGCCAATCCAAATGTAACACCCATTGCGTACAGACCAAGTTTAACATCGCAGGACTGCTGGGCTGTTGTTTGGAAGGCCTCTCTTGAGGTTTTCTCATCCAATCCCTTGCTCACAGCAGGATACTTGCCAGCATTAAGCCAGGTCAGCTCTGGTGCTGTCTAGTTTGCTGTCCTCAAGGATGGAAATTTCACTGGACTGTGTCCTGTTTCAGTGACAGAAAAGAAAGGTTTAACAGAAAAAAAAACCTGCTAGAAGCCCACTGTCTGATAGTTCAGAGTTAGGGCAGCCTCGCTGAAAATGTAAGCTAAACCTGTCTCTGGATGGAAAGTGACATGACGTTCCTGTACAATCATATTTATTGTTTCTTGTTAAATTTCATTAAATTTGTTGTATGCTCATTCTTTTGCTGATTTATATTCTGTTACAGCACTATATTTTGTCTGTTAGATGGTTTATTTATCATCTGAACATCACTTCAGGGTGAATTTTCTGTAGCCGGAACGTGGCATGGGGGAGAGGCTCTGGACAAATGCATCCAATACTTGCTGTTACCTTGGCAAAAAGTAAGTTCTGAGAGATGGAGGCTTTATTAGGAATCATTGTATAAAAATACTTAAAAGTCCACAAGATAAGACTTATTATTTTGTGTGTAGCTTTTTATTTTCCAAGTTGATTCTGACTACTATGAAATTTCTGGTACATCATTACAAGGTTAGCAGAAATGTGATCCTCAAAGCACACCCACAGCAGGGAAGCTTGGAAACCCCATGTGGCTTTGTGGCTGAAGCACTGAAGTGGGCAGACACAGGTCTTTATTCCCTGCTTTTGCCCACAGTAGGCAAACTATTTCATCTGTTCCCCATCTGCAAACCAGAGTAAATGACAGTGACCTACTTTATAAAGTGCTTTGAGATCCATTGATGAAAAAAAAAATAAGAGACTTTGCAAATGCTAAATAAAAGAGCTTATTTCTGGGAAATTCTTTGTGCTCCAAGTGTTCACAGAAGAGATTGCTCTGATTTAAATATGTCCCTTTAGAAGCTGATTCAGTTAAATCAGTGCAATTTCTGGATACAGACAAGCCCGAAGAAAAAGCCTGAAGCATTAAGTACAGGCGAAAGGGAATGTACTCGTAGGCAGGTCCTGCAGAACAGAGTAAAATCCTCCAAAGCAAGCATTTAGGTTACGCTGGCTTTGACCAGCTCCCAGTTTAACATGGGATCATGCTGTACAAATGAGTGGAATAGCAAATGAGAGCCAGCATTTTTACATGGAGCTCACCCCCATTATCCCGCGCTATACTTGCAACTTTCTATACATTGTGTGGCCATGGAGAACAAATAACAAGAACTAAGGAACAACCTGTGCCAGACAAGGACTTCCTAGCATATTTTGAAGTAGGGATGATTCATTTTGGCAGCAGTCCAAAGCCTGCAGGGAACTCGGCCTGAAGGATGGTGTTGTTGCTGTCATCCTTCCTCATAGTTCCGTCTGGAACAGCTTAAGAGCCTTTTCAGCAGAGCATGCTGAATCAACTCATTCTTGGCCAGTTCAGTTTGGTTTTTGCTGAGCCCAGTGCTGGCAGAGGAGGGTGTGACCACTGCTGCCTCTTTATTCTGCAGGCTTCCTACCTACCCCCTTTGTCATGGTTTCTACTACCTGGATCCAGCAAAAATTGAACTATAACCATTCTCCAATGTGTATTGTACTGGATCTGTAATTTCTGTGTGTTCTTGTAAGCTATGTGATTCACTGTGACACAGTCACAAAACTCCTTCTATAATCATGCTATCAAAAATTATTAGAGCTTAAAACAGGAAGTAAGTTAAGTAGAACACGATGGCCTAGATGAATTAATTCAGTCCTGGGTGATTTTCTATTAATATTGGGGGAAAGTACATGTGTTTGCAGCAAAGAGAGTTAAACACACTCTGCGTTATATAAGTCTATAAAAATTTCAGCAAGATTGTCTCAGTGCTTGACTCCAAGAGAAAATGTATTTAGCCAACCTATCTTAATTGTAATCAATGGCATTTTGACTAAAAAGCACTAACTAAAACATTAGATCTCTCTCGTCAGAACACTCATCAGTGAGGCAAAGAGGCAGCCCAAGCCATGACATGGAAGCCCCATAGCTCATTTCTCTCCATTCAAGGAGATGTACTTGTGTCTGATGACCAGAGCAGAAAGTCTCACGCTATAATGAGCTTAGGCCAAGAGTTTTCTGTGTACTAGTAAGTTGTCTTGTTTGGTTGTGCTTTAGGAATTGTCACTGTCCACATAAAGTCGCAATATTCAAAGAATAACAGTGTTAAAGTTGTGTGGCAACCTCAAGGCTTTTCCTTAAGATGAATAATTTGCTTCAGTAGGTTTTCACATCAGTATTAATATGTAGGCTGCTCTGAAAGTAATGCCTCCTATTTTATTATGCTGGCCCACAACGTCAAAGGCAGATGTTGGTGGTATGACAGTAGAGGCTGAACCCTCCCACCAATATTCCATGACATTTTGTTGCCGTGTGACAGATGGCAGTAGACAGGTAGTCTGACAGAAAAGTGTCTGAAATAGAAGACAATCTGAAGCAAAGGTGTGTCATGGAATTCTGAAAAAATGGCACCCACTGACATTCATCAACACTTGCTGAACATTGATGGAGCCCAAACAGTGGATGTGAGCACAGTGAGGTGGTGGGTGTTGTGTTTCTGCAGTGGTTACAGTGATGTGAAAGACAAGCCACACTCCAGACAGCCATGCAGATTTTTCGCAAGTGCGGCGTGAAGGCTGATGTTCATCACTGGCAAAAATGCATAGCTAATGGTGGTGACTATGCTGAAAAAGAGTGTTTTGTAGCTGAAATTTTGCTCTATCAAATAGTGTTATTGTGTTCTCTGTATCTGTTGTAGTTTCCATGGAAGTAAGGCGTTACATTCAAAGCAAATGAGATACAATATGCCACGTGCCCCTCACATATTCCTTCAACATGGGATGAAACACAGTATTTTGAGTTATCCAGGTCTCACTAGGAAAAATAACTTCCATTTTTGAAAAGGCTTTTCTAAACTTGAACTTACCAAAGGGACAAGATCCAGAGCACTTAAATCTGGGGTCTGGGGAAGAGAGGACTTTAGGCAGATGTTGCTCTCAGTGGTCCCAGGGACTTCAGCAACAAATTAACAGCACTCTTCCCCAAGCATCTGCACCATCAGCTTAGCTGATGGACAAAAGCTTACATGAATGCTAAGGAGAAGTGGACAGATGCAATTTCTCCTCTGCAATTTCAGGCCTTTCATCTGTCCTCCTTTAGACCAATGAATGTCAAAATAAATCATACAGCAAACTTAGGCTTACTACCAAAATTTTCATTCATGCTTTCCCATCTTCTGTAGCTAGACTAGAATGTGAGACATCAGTGGAATTCAGACCTATGACCTTCTGAATATTCACAATAAAGCTGCTTTGAAAGCATCATACACTTCAATCTCAGGACAGCTTTTGTTGTCTTTGCACAGTTACTAAAATAATGTGATTGGAATGTCCTTCCATGTGCCATCATAGACCACAAATGCCCTCACATCATTCTGTAGATTTGACAGCAAACCTACTTTTGGCTATAGTTTTAATATAAAATAATTCACGGGTTTGTAAAGGTAGTCTAAGTTTCATACATAAATCTTTATTATTCCAAATAGCAGCAGCTTACCTCATGCTTTTTTAGGAGCCAGGGAAATGGAAAGGTTTGCTTTTCAGAACTACAGCTCTGGCTTTCATAACATCATCAAATGAAATTTAGCTTCTCTTCTTTCAGTACTTTAAAAAAAGAGGGAAGGAGGAAGAAGGCTTGAGTATATGTTACATGCTATTCTAATATGTCATCAATAGTAATTGTTTTAGAATGAAAAATAAAAAATAAAGACAATTTTAAGGCAAAAAAATACAAAGATACTGCTCATACAAGTTAGAGAAATACATGTTTTATTTTTGTTGCTTTATACCCACTCATATTAGGGTATATGCTAGGTTTAAAAAATAGGACCTTCATCTTCTGCAGCCACTTCCAACTGGTCACGCTTTTCCTTTGTAATTTTTCTGAAGTGATACTTTTCTGCAGCTTTCTTCATACACTGAATAACTTAGGATGAAGAAAAGATCGTCTGTGATGTTCTTGGATATATTTATTATGCAAACCTTTTGTTTGCATAACCAGCTTCATGTGGACACATATAGTGTACTGCAGAAGCATACATCTGCCTGTTGTGTTTGTGGCTGAAGATTTTCCTAACTAAAGTTTAGGACTGAAAATATCAGGAGATTTTTGGAAGTGAGGAAAAGAATTGACACTCTACTAGTCAGGGAGCTAAGAGAAATGGCTGTTGATTAATGATGCAGTGAGTAGCAATCTATTAAAATCTAACTGGTATAATGAAAGAGTAAAGGATTAAACTGAACTATGAGGCTATTCTAACATACAAAGATAAAAGTACCTTTTATTAGGATATAGGGAGTTTACTGTCTGCCTATAGTTTAACGGATATGGAGAGCTAAGCCTTCCTGACACTGAAATAAAATATTACCACAATTATAGGTGAATGCTTTCACTGGACAAAAACCAAATAAATCCTAGTTATCTGCAGTAAAAGGGAGAAGGAATGTCTGCTGCTACAGTTCATAGTAAACATAAGGAGTTAGTTATAATATACTAAGGAATCTGGGAATAAATCAGAAAGTCTCTGTTTTAGGAAGCTGAAAATAAGAAGAAATGCTACTTTAACTTCTTCACCCCATCTTTTATTTTTACAATTGGCATTTTTCCATTTTTAAAATGCACATTGTGTTGAAGTTTTGGAAGTTATTTGAAAAGAGCTTGCAGTGGTTCTCACTGTAGGCTAAAAGGTATGTTATTGTCATAACAAGGATCATCTTTTCTGGTTAAAGGAAAGCAATTTTAGAAATTAAAAGGCAGATAGTTCATGCACCTTTATGATTGAGGTGTTAGAGACTACATCACAAAGTTAGTATAACAAAATTGGTGTCAACATTTGTAAATAAAATCACCTCCAAATCTCATGTTTAGGGGATGAGAACCTAAAAGCGGCAGTTCACTTGTGTTCATTTGCTAAAAAAACTCAAGAGAAAGTAGTGTTATGTATTTTTGAAATGATCTGACTCACACTGTCAGTACCATGCATGATAAACTTGATTAGGGCACCATTCTTGAAAAGCTGTTACACAACTCACAGGAAGTGGTCTGCATACTCAATACATTCAACAGTAAAACGTTAGTTATGTTCTTGAGATTTGCAAGCTTATGCTCATAATTTGAAAAGTTTTGGTTTAAACCACAAGGAATGAGGAAGAGAGGCAATGAGTAAAAGATATATCCCACCATGGCATGAGCTAAATTAATGCCCTCCCCAAATTCACACAAACAGCATCTATCAAGGTCATTCTGTGCTTTTCAAGGCCTTTCATAGACAAAACATACAGCAAGTGAAGTCAGCTCAGTTTTATACCCTGCCAGTGTTCTTAGGTTTAATCAGCAGGATGAAATGAAATGAGCAAAATTAAAACTGCAAAGTATAAAATAATCTTTTAGACAAGAAGTATATATTGTACATATATTTTTACAGACATACAAATACATATATATACATATATTTACAATATGTATATGTATTTCCCTTATATGCCAATTGCCTTTTCAGATGTCAAAGACGATCAACTAGTACAACATCTATTTTCTGTGATTTCAATATCTAACAGGAGGAAGGCATGTATGTAGAAAGCAAAGTGGATTTATTTACTTATGATTTATTGAGAGGTGAAATTCATTAGTTCCTATAAACGTTATAAAAAATGTACACGAACGGAGTGTAACAAAGGAAGCTATAGTATAGAACAGTAGGAGCCCAACCTGGTAAATAAATCCTCTGAACAGCAAAAAAATTCAGAAAGTAGGTTTAAGCTGTGGAATCACTGAATCATAGAGTGGCTTAGGTTGTAATACACAGTATATTTTTTGAACTTTTTATCAATAAATCAGATCTCAAGATGGGTAAGTCATTTGTCCTATTATATTTCATTTTGTTATTTTTATTTTGGAGGTAGCTGCTCTTTCAATAAAGAAGTTAAGATGTTTAGTTTTAATATCAATGAAACAAATTCCTCAAAATTCTTCAGTGAATACTTCTTCTTCCAGAAACTTCCCGGGAAATTTTTCATGACTTCTAGGCTGTTATTACATGCACTTATGCATTCACAGAAAAGGTAACTGTCAAAGCAGTATAGCATTTTGCTTTAGAACAGGCAAATGCCTACTACTCATGTCCAGATATCTTTGGCTTTAGTGGATTTTTAATATAGATAACAGCTTGGAACATGCAATAAAGTAGTGTTGAAAGCATTACTCTCATGGGCTGCACCTGGCACAAAAGCCTGAAAGTAGTTTTGGACCTACTATAATTGCTGGAGAGAATAACTTATTTAAGAGCTTAAGATAAATATCAAGCTGCCTTTTCTAAAAGGAGGCAATAATAAAGATTTGGCTGTTCAAACATAAAAGATCCCATAACTATTTTTAAGGTCTGTGGACTCCCTGACACCATTAAAGCAAAAGGCTGTTTGATTTGATTTTGCCATAGTGCCAGAAAATGGACAGGCTTGGCATGAAGGGATCACACAGTGAACGAGGCAGTAGTGTCACTGCTGAGTTTTGTTATTCTCTCTGACAGCTCTGAGGGCCTTGGCAAAGCATGCTTGCTGGATGTAAGAGGAACAGTGTTGCCATCATGCTAGCCATCATGAATGCATACAGACAGCATTACTAGAGGGGCTGGGGGGAATGGGCAGAAATAAATAGGAGGAAAATAATGTGTCAGGCAGGATACCATTCCTGCACCCAGAAATGATTATTCAAGTTATGCCCTGGCTCTGGAGAAAGCAAGTAAGGTACTCTCTGTTCTTGGTGTTCTTGCCAATTCCTTCCCTGTCTAGTGATTATTAAAGGAGGCAAATATCCAGACAGAAGGTAGCTGTCAAGCTGTGTCTCTCTAGTCTGCCTCTCTTCTACAGGATCCTTGTACAGCTTCTGTGGTATGTGCTGAATATAGCCATCATGATAGACTGCTGATTTGCAGCCCACATTCTGCGACACATCAGTAAGACGTGGCCTCATTTCTGTTTTTGTCGATGGTTGGATGTTTTTCCTGTTGTCATGTTACTGTCCTTTAGTAACTGCAGTTTATGGTTGGTGCTGTACGATTATGCTGTTGGCAGAAGAAAGATGAAAGAGTAGCAGGCAGAGAGGAAGATTAACTGTGGGGTCCTCCTTGGTGGGAGTGAGGAAGAGGTCCTTCTTCCATATTGACCCTGCACACTCCCTTTCAGTAGGTGAAAGGGAGTTTCATATATTCATATATATTCATATATTGTTCTTACAGAACAAACAAGAGTGAAGCTCTTGCATCTATTCCCTTATAATTTGGAAATCTATAGCTTCCAATAGAGAACAGCTTCTTTGGTGTATTAGCAGCTGTGTTTATTCTCTGTGCCTTTGCATTACAGAATAGAACAATAAGCAACTACACTGGAAGAGATGTAACCACCAGTAGTAGCAGCAGAGTAAAGGAAAACTAAGCTACTGCCAGTCTCCTGAGTCTGAAATGGTAGATTTGCTTTCCTCTGGAGAGGGAACTGATAGTGGTGCTTAAAAGAGATGTAAGCGCTGATCAGGGTGAGAGCTATGTTGTCAATTTAATAGTAGGGAAGAATATAAGAAAAGGAGCTGATGGCTGCAGTAATTTTGGTAGCTCTACTCAAGTGATATATGAGGTTTAACAGGTGTTGCCTATTTCATTGCTATACTTCCTTTGAGCAAAGAATCACCTGGAAACTCTATAATATCAAATCCCTCAGCCTTTTGCCAGATAGATGAATGTTTTTGTTAGCCTGTTATAGTTGGGAAAAAATGGCCATTAAAGAATGATGATTTAAGGTCAGAAAAATACTCAGTAGCACAACCAGGAAGAATATCCAAATCAGATGTCAAATTGTTAATATTTTGAAAACTATCTGAGATGACAAATTTTGGTAGTTTTGGTTTTTTGGGGGGATTTTGGTAGTTAAAGCAAAAGGTACCAACTAGTGACAAAAAAATATAAGGCAACAAGGCAAGGCTATGGCTGCACAAAGACTGCAATCTAGCTTGCTAATTACTCCATTTCTTGTCTGCCTTTCATACTTAAATTGAACACTCTTTATGAACAGTTCTTTTTACTTTGGACAGTATGGTACATAAAGTGCACTTGATCATGACTACATACTAGAGGAAGAAAATCAATAACTGTGATGAATGTGACTAGACACTACCGAGCAAAATATCCTTATTAGTTCATCAAAAGAAACACAGAACTGTGAATACATACTTTGGCAGAAAAGGGAGGCTGTATGTAGAGCTATTTTCTTATATGATGTGTCTGGCACCTAGGTCAAGATATAATCTTAAGCTTTGTGGATCCAAAGTACATTTTTAACAGGAGTTCAGTTGTATGTGAGCTGAAATGTGACACAAGAAATCTTTAAACACCTTTTTGCACAGAAATCAATGTGGAAATTAATAGGTAAACTACACAGAAAAATAAATAACAGTAAGGCTAAACAATCTCATTGTCCTAAATAAAGCCAGGCTTGCCTGTAACAGATTCTGTTTCTCTGCAGCTTTCTCTCACTTGAAAAGTGATATAGCGTCCTGATCTTCTGAGGTAGAATTACTTCTAAAAAGAACACCTCTCACACTGTGAAGTAAAAGCTGAGCATCAGCAAGATGGCAAAGCATTTCTAAGCGCAACAGAGATGCCAGCAGATTCTCAGCAGGTCCATGGAAACAATGGAAAGGACCTCAGGCTCTGTGTCCTCCTTTAGTTCCTTGACTTCTCCATTACACATAGAAGTAAACAGAAAAGGATTGTAGCTTAGGAGAAGGTTTGCTTTTCCTTTCTTGCAATGGGAAGAATGAATGGAAGATTGAGGTAGGGATATGTTTTTCTAAACAGAAAAATAAAGCAGGGAGAATCTGTATTATGTATACAGGTACTACAGCACTTTTTGCATGTTTAGTCAAGACCAGAAGCTATGGACTGTGTTATCTCTCATATTTATTTTGTTTGTGGATGACGATGCCTATTTTATATATTCAGAGGCATGGCAGATTCCTATCTCTAGCATGTTGAAAATTGTTGGTTATTCATGACACTGTTACAGGTTTTGTGCAACAAGGAAACTCCTTGGCCTGCAAAAACTTAGTGTGTTCCCAAACAGAACTTTCTTTGTGTACAACAGTTGATGTTCCAAATGTTGCACGATGCTCATTCAAGGCCAAAGGCTTCTGTTTCATAACAAACACTGAGTGCCACTACTTACGGCTGAGGGCAAATTGGCTTACTGAAAACGGCTACAAGTCTCATATTACGCTCCAGAACTGTATTTTCAGCTGGAACACTGGAACTCAGCAGATTGGTAGACTGTGAAAGAATATGTGCAAGAGGTAACTCAACAACTTTCTCGGTTCCTCACTAGTTTTTTTTGTTTTTTACAGCCAGGCCAACTGGTTGTTGTATTTAACAAAGTTAAATACAAAAGGGTATTTAAGAGCTGATCATGAGAAAATACAGACCTCTGAATATTCAATTAATGATTTCAGAATTCAAAGGCTTCTAAGAGAGCCTCTGCCATGCAGTGTTTCTGTCTTGTGCATAAATCTGCATTGCTTACAAGCACACCATTATCTAGCACTCTGGAATGAGGCATGGCAGGTGTCTTCTCATTTGCTGCTGCATTCCCCTGGTTAAGGCAGAGTGGAGAGACATCCATTTGCAACAGCTGGGCAAATATAAGTATCATTGGCAACATGCATTTCATTAATTGGATTTAAAAATAAGGGGATAAACCCTTATAAGACAAGACACACTGAATACTGATAAGTAAATAGCAAGCCTTCCTTCTTAACCAAAAAGTAATTCAAAATCTTCAATTCAAATCTGCTGTAGACCTTCCTCAAATGGCAATGTCTGAAGATGGATAGTGACAGCACTTGTCCACACACTGGTGGCTTCTGCTGCCCCTTATTTCACGTTTTGCCCTGTTTTTCTCAGCTGCTTTCCAGAAACTGTTTCACCTCTGTGCACATGCACATTCCTCAGCACCCCATGACCACTCTGACATTTTGCCTCAGGTTTCCTTCTCCTTTAAGCCGCGTTGGAGCTTTGGCACTCTGGGAGAACTGTCCCTTCAGATTCTGTCAGACCAAAAGGGTATGCATTGCGCTGTTACCTCCTAGATTTAGTTCTATCAGAGATTTGCTCTTTTGCTTTTCTGTGTTCCTGTCTAACCAAGCGATTGTTATTCAAGGCTGTTATCATTTTCCATGTGATGAATGTTTAGTAAATTTGTAAAGCTGTTTTGTTTCTTCCTTTTCAGAACACTTTAAAATCACAAGGTCTTTTCTGTCAATGTGGTTTTATGGCACAGAGGAATACAGAGGTATAATTACGCGCTGTTTTTATTTCCTGTTGAAAGTAGTGCACATGCATGTCACAATGCCAACAACTGGTAATAATTTGGGTTCATTTACATCTTCAGAATTTGCATGCAACTAAACTCCTCCTGCTTTTATAAAACAAATAATGTTTTCTGTTCTTCTCCACTCTCACTGATGTCCTCAGTTTGATAATAAGGCTTCATTTAGGAACCCCACAGAAAACTGTCCCTCGTTTACTTACAGTTGATACTTGAAATAAAACAAGTATCAAATATGTATTTATAAAATTCAGAATGATTTACCTGTACACTCCTAAGCTGAACATTACAGTTAGATGAATGCTCATCCTCGTAAGATGTACCCTGCTTAAAAGTTGACAATGAATACAGCTGACTTTCTCACAGCATCCTTCACTGGAAAACTTGTGTGGCATCTTGACGGACCATCTAAGTGACTCACATAGTATGATCTTGAGGCCAAGATCATGTTGACGCTATCCTGCAACTACATGAAGTACCATCTGAAACTCTTCCCTGGGGTTGTCCTCCTGCAAGTCTAGAGGGAAATAATTTCCAATTTGTTCATCACATCCACCAGTGAGGACTCATTTAGGTCAGTATCCAATCATAACTGTTAAGGGAGGAAAGAGCATGTTTCTGTTAGAGGGCAGTTCTCACCCTACTGGTACTTCAGTGCAAAGCAGCAATCCAAGCAAACTGAACATACAAAATACCACTGTCAAGCTGCTTAGTGTTATATTTGGGGGATGCACAGCAAATTCTGTGAAGAAAGCCTAAGATGTTCAGCTATGGAAAACTGGTTAAAGTTTGGCCCAGTGGGCTCAGGAGAACCTCATGAGGTTCAACAAATCCAAGTGCAAGGTCATGCACGTGGGTCATGGAAACCCCCACTAGCAACACAAGCTGAAGGATGTAAGGATAGAGCATAGCCCTGCTTGAAAAGCACTTGGGGGTTGTTGGGGGTACTGGTGGATGGGAAGCTGGACATGAGCTAGCAATGTGCTTTTGCAGCCCATCAAAAGAAGCATGGCCAGGAGAGTGAGGGAGGTGATCCTGCCCCTTTGCTCTGCACTGGTGAGACCTCGCCTGAAACTATGCGTTCAGTTGTGGAGTCCTCATTACAGGAGAGACATGGATCTGTTGGAGCTTGTCCAGAGGAGGGCCACGAAAGTAGTCCAAGGGATGGAACACCTCTCCTACGAGGACAGGCTGAGAGCTGGGGCTGTTCAGCCTGGAGAAGAGAAAGCCCTGGAAAGACCTGATAGCAGCCTTTCGGTATCCAAAGGGAAGCTGTAAGAAAGCGGGGGACAGGGTCTATTGTAATAGGACAAGGGAAAAGCTGAAAGAGAGGAGATTTATATTGGATATTAGAAAAAAGCTCTTTGTGATAAAAGTGGTGAGGCACTGGAACAGGTTGCCCAGAGGTTAGAGGGTGCCCTGTCCCCAGAAACGCTCAAGGTCAGCCCAGATGGGTCTCTGAGCAACCTGATGTAGCTGTAGGTGCCCCTGTTCATTGCAGTGGAGCTGAACGAGATGACCTTTAAAAGTCCCTTACAACTCAAAGGATTCTATGATTCAATGAAATTGTACAACCTGCTGTATCCAAAATGACACCAAACTGAAAATGGCCAGGTATGCAAGGTGAGACTCAGGTTTCCTTTCCTCATCTCAGATTATATCAGCACTGAGAGAGGCAGACTTGTTTGTTGACAAAAAAGAGCACGTTTCTGAGAGTAATGCATTCCGTTCTGATCTTGCAAAACTTAAATCCCTTCTCCACAGCTCGGAGGCTGAAAGAAAAACCGTCCAATGGTGGTGGAGAAGCATCCGAGACGAGGCGGGATTCGCTCGGGCCTCCCCATGCACGGCCATGTGATGCCTGCCGCCTGCATGCCCCGTCCCACCCCTGGGAGCCACGGCAGGAGGTGCGCGGGGCGGGCTGCGGCACAGCACATGGGCGGGCGGGCGAGCACATGGAGGTGGGTGCGCCGCGAGCCGCTCAGTAGCTGCGGACATGGAGCGGACGGGTGAGGCGGCGCCCGCCGCGTGAGGCGGCCTCCAGGACGCTGACATCCCGCCGCGGGCTGCACTGCGGAGAACCAGCAGGTAAGCGGGGCGAGCGGGAGCACCGGGCACACGGCGCGCTGCAGCGGCTTGCTCCTCCCCGACCGCTCGCGGACAGCTGCGCGGCGCGGCTTGGAGGGGATAAAGGGCTCCGCTCCCCTCAGCCTCTTTTCCCGGGGCAGCTCCCGCTCCCGAGGAGGGCCGTGTGGGGGCGGGGACGCCCTCTCGCCCTCGGCTCTGGGGCGCGGCCCGCCCTCGGCCCTCTGAAGCGCGGGCGGGGGGCCGTGCCGTACCTTCGCCTTTGCCCGGCCCCGCCGGGCGGGTGCGGCCCTGCAACTGCCGACACCTGCGCGGGGGCGACCGGGCGGGGCGGGATGGGGCCAGGCTCCGCCCCGCCGCACCTACGGGCATCCGCCCCGCCCCGCGCCGCCCGCCCCGCCAATGGGCGCCCGCCCGCCCCCTCACTACGCCGTTTACGCAGGCAGCGCCGTTTCCGCAGCCCGCGGGAGCGCCGGCTCCCTCCTTCTTCCCTCCACCCCCGCTCGAGTCCCGGGGGCCCGATGTGACCCGCCAGAGAAAATGGCGGCGGCGGCGGGGAGTCGCACCTCGTCGTCGGGATTATCCTCGGGCGGCGGCGCGGAAGGGGCCGCCGCCGCCTCATGCGGGAGCCCGAAGGGCGGCGCGGGCGAGGGGAGCGGCGCGGGGAGCGGCGGGCTGCTGCGGGAGGCGGGCGGTGGCGGCGGCGGCTGCCGGGAGCAGCGCTCCGACTGGCGGCGGAAGCAGCTGCGCAAAGTGCGGAGCGTGGAGCTGGACCGGCTGCCTGAGGCGCCCCTCTTCCTCGCAGCCGCTCCGGCCGCCGCCTCCTCCTCGTCGTCCTCCTCCCCCTCGCCGGAGCCCCCCGAGGCGCTGCTGCTGCACTACCTGCCCGGGCCGCGCTCCGGCCCCGCCAGCCCCGCCGTCTCCCCCGGACGCGGCGCCGAGCTCCTTGAGCTGCCGGTGGGCAGCCCCGCGTCCGCTGACCCCGCCGCCGAGAGGAGGATGGAATCGTCCCCCGCCGCGAGGTGAGCGCGGCGCCGCCGCGGGACTGGGGCAGCTGTCAGCGCGGGGCCGGGAGCGCCGCGGGGCGCTGGGAGCGGCCGTGCCGGGCGGCTGCAGGCTCCTCGGGCCGGGACTGCCCCCGCCGCGCTCCGGGGCAGCGGAGCGTCCCTCAGCTCCCCGCGCTGTCCCGGCTGCGCCGAGCTTTTTTTTTTTTTCTTTATTTTTGCTTTATTTTTAGAGGTCTCCTGCAAAGTCTGGTTCCGGTCTGCAGCGTCCACGATACTGCAGAACGCATTTCTCTCGCTATGTGAGAGGAGGGAATGGCTCCGGAGCGGAAATGTTTGCTCTCTTGTTTCAGAGAGAAGTCCAAGTAGTTCTGTAGTGGTTACTGTAGGTAATACATCTGAGTGAGTTCATTCAGCACCCTTGTGCTTGTAGCTTTGGCTTTCTGTCTCCGTGCTTTAATTGGTAAATCCTGTACGTTCAGGCGTTACAGAACTGCTCGTGTGCACGTTTTGCAGATTTATGTGCGGGCTTCCTGGGTGGAAGCAGTTTGAGTGCCTTCGGCTTATGCTGGGGTAGCGCACGGAGTGTTGCGGTGTGCAGGCAGGAGGGCACAGCAGTGCGGTGTCGGTGTGCAGCTGAGCTCCTGCGGGTGTCTGGCAGGGTGCCGCGTGGAGAAGCACATCTGCGCTTCTGCTTTAATGCTGCCTCACTGTTTATTTGGCTAGTTGAACCTCATAAGATAGCTATTCCCTGTTTAAAAGATGACGTGTACTCTTTCTAGCTGTGCCCTACACCAGTTGAACCTCACAGATACTTTTTAAATGTTAGCTTATCGTGGGAGTACTGTGCTGAGAGTTGGCTTCTAAAGCAATGCCCTGTTTGTGTGAATTCTGACAAATCCTAATGGATTTGGGACTGTTTCTAGGGCAGTGCAGAAACACTTGATGTGGTGTGGTCCCAGCAGATAAGAAATCCTCTATAGTTACAGAAGGATTAGCAGAAATCTGAAGTATTCAGGAAGGGGAAAAAAATCATATGAGTTACGAATTCTCTGACTCTTAGCACCATCTTCTCTGTCAACGGGGCAAGTACAGTACATCTTTTAATACAACTGTAACTAGTTCTGTGGCTTTCAAAGAAAATGAAGAATTAGTGTCTGAATGCAGAACAAACTGGTGTCTCACGGTGGTATTAAATGTGAGTTGGGCTGGGTGTCAGGCTCAGGAAGGTCAGTCTACATCACATCGGTGCTGAAGCACTGACTCCTTCCATGCTGGTCTGTCCCACAGCAGCGATGACAGAGCAGCTGTGGATTTTTTCCCTTTACATGGGCAGTGCTGCTTACTTGTTAAGTACCTGTGTTTGCAAGTTACTGTTCTGAGTGTGTGTGTGTGTGTGTGAGTTAAAGCCCTTCTCCCCTCACAAATGCTCTCTCGCATTTGACCACAAATGTTCACAAATAATGGAGAAAGTTACGTGGCAACTGCTTGTTTCCTCACTGTATCAGTATGATAAACTCTAAGTAGCCTATCATGAGTGCAGTTTGAAGTATACTGCAGCATGAATTGTAGCTGTCCTTCAGAAATACTTTAGCATGTCTCAGCAATTCTGCATGTCCTGTTACTAGTTAGCAGATGTGGCCTAGCAGAGGAGTAGTTACCTAACATCAAGAACTTAAAATATCTCTCTGCTTACTGTGATAATAACATGCTTTAGCAGGAGGGAGTTCTTTGTACTTGAGTAGTAGTGAGCATGTTACATGTTAAATATTTAAGTGAGTGCATGCAGTTGTTGCTCAGACATTTATTAAGAGGCAAACTGAAGAATTTAATGTGCAGAGGTTTTCTGTTCTGTTTTTAAATAGAGTAGTTATACTTCCCCATAAGATCTACTGCTCATTAAATGATACAGTACTTGCTCTGAAGTCCCCCTGCCAGTCTCCTTGGTATTACAGTCTCTTTCTAAATAGACTTTCTATTTATGCTGGAAGACATGCACAAGCTTTAGAATGAAGCTGAAAAGTGATTTTTACACTTATGATTTAACAGAATAGTCAAAATCACCCTTTTCATTTACTCTTTCAAGCATTCTACTTGTCACAGGATCAGATAGTGTTTTTGCTAAAAGCTGTGACTCTTTAAGCTTTCTTTTTATAACATTGTAAGGGAGGGGAGTTACTTTATTGGGAAATGCAGCTTTGGCATAAAACACTTCAGACCTTTTATTCCTTCTTTGTGCTGACGGTATATTGATTTTGTTTATATAAGAAGATCATAGCAGTGAGGTCAGTGGTAGCTGTATTATGACTTCTTGTAATTCTAGCTGTAACATCTGATTTGGGCAGAAATCCACAATGGTTATATGCACCTCTTTTCACTAACAAAGTTTTTTTTTTAAACACTGAAACTGTTTAAATGATGTTTATTTGTGTCTGAAATTGGTGTGGATAACTTATTTGCATTCCTGACCACAGAATTAGTTATACTGCCATAACTGTTTTTAAAGAAACAAGCAGGAAGTGCTCTGTCTCCTCTGTACAGTTACCGTGCACCATATGACTTGCATGAAAATTCAGTGTTCCAATTTCAAATTGTATGTGCAAATACAGCAGGCGTGTCAGTTCAGCTGCAGGAAAACCAGTGAGGATATTTGTGCTATATTTTCTGCAGTTCCTCTTTGGCGCCTGCTAGAGACAGTAAAAAAAAAAAAAAAAACACTATGAAACCCAGGTTCTGACTACATACATGTGAGCACTGGTTAAAGCTTGTTAGTTTGGGATCTGCTTGTGACTTGTAGCACCTTTGGTGACTTGTAAGGGAGTGCATGACTGTATTAACAGAGCCTGTCTTTGGGCAATGGAGTGGGGACAGTGAGAGCAAGTACAGTTACATCACAGCCAAGATCTGACTTGTTCTTTTTTTTTCTTTCCTCTGAAATGACAACATTCTTGCTTTGTGTTCTCAAAATGTACCTACAGTAAAAAAAATATATATACATATATATTTATATAGCTTTCTTAATGTGAGTACTTTCAAGGTAAAATACAATTATGGATGTTTTACTGCAGTTCATAATGCTGGATATTTTCCACTGTCTGCTTAAGTAAGCCAGCATGTTCTCTGCTTCCAATTTAAGCTGAATCATACAGTGAGAGGAATTTCACCTCCTATCTCTTCAGCTCTGTGCTTGAAAGTATTTCAGGAAGAGGGTCACCCTCACTCATGTCTGATTTTTATCACTCTTAGTTATTGCAAGTGGTGGGGTTCTGCTTAAATGGCTTGATCTGCTATGGCAGTTTCTTTGTTCCTATGCAAAGTAAATAGATTGTAACTAACTAATCTGGAGCTTTCTGTCTGGTTGGATTTAGTGATGCTGGAGGTTCAGTCTTTGCAGTCACTGGCAGAGTCCAGATACTGTTACTGAGATACCTGAGTGTAGATGTGTGCACTTTACCTGCAGTTCCAGCACCTCAATTCCAAGATACTTTTGACTGTCCATTTTTAGTTCTGCAGATGGAGATCTGAATGTGCTGGAATATTTGTTTTGAGGTCAGAGTGAAGGCAGCAATGCAGCTGTGCCGAAGCGTGCAGCGGAGGTGCAAGCAAGCAGCTGGGGTGGGGTGGTGCTGGGAAGGCTGCCATTGGCTTTCACTGGCTTCCAGTATCTGTGAAATTTGGCTCCAGTTTGTTTAAAATAGAAATTATATGTTGCCACATAATTGTCCTTCAAATGAGCTTTCAAAGCTCGTACTTAGCAGTGACAATAAGAGAATGGATCTGCTGTGAGCTTTGGAGTTCCTAATGCCAATATTGGTGCTCCTGGAGAGAACAGAGCTCTCTGTGAAAACCCAAGGGTCATCTTATTTTACTTTCTGTCGGCTCTGCTCTCACTTGAAACACTAGAATTACGGCTCATTCTTCTGCTTGAGGCATAGTGGACAGAAACCCTTTAAGGGGGTCTTCATTACTTGTCTCTAGGTGACTAGGAAAAGGCTGTTAAGTGGTACATTGTTTTCTGTTGCTTCCGTCCCTTTTTATCTGTAAGCTCAGCCTCCGGATATTGACTCAAATGCTTCCTAGTTCCTGCCTGATGAGAACTTGAAAACCCTGCTCAGTAGTGAATCTTCTTGTTGAGTTTTTTTCCTGTAAGATAAGCTTGGGAGTTCTGTGCAGTTTTGGGTATGTAAGATTTTAATTTTGTTTGGTTTTTGGAAAATGGATTTTGTTAGATCTTGACTGAAAAATGTCCTAAAACCCACCCCTCAGCTCTATCACCTTGATGCTTAAGAAGCATCTTCAAATTGGTATTTTTTAACTTTTGTCTGGGGACTCAAAGAGGTTCTGAATTGTATTATTAAAAGCTATTACCATCATCATTCCCACTTAATTTTGTTCAGAAACATTTTGTCTTTTTTTTTTCAGTGCTGCTTAGCATCCAATGATGATGAATTTCAAGGTGTTCACAAAGCATGTTTTCCTCCTTCTTCTATAAACTTAGAATGTCATTAAGTATTCCCATTTATCTACTATGAGATGAAACAGAAATTCAAGTAATTACCACTGTTCCAGAGTATCTCAGCATATCTTTTGTGAAGTGTAAACTATTTGCATAATTCATGGATATTTCTCATCTGCCTTGTCCTAATATTCTGATTTGTAATGGAATGGCCACCATTACACCTGGGGACTTCAGTTCTTCCCTTGTATCTCACCCATGTTTTGTGCAGCTTTTATTACTGACATACTGCTGTTGATACCTGACCCACCCACCTTGTAACATATTGGGGTCACGGCAAAGGATGGGAGTGGAGCACTGGAGAGGTGGATTATGTCCTAGTCTGGACTGACATCAGACCAAATCTGATGTCTTGTTTTCTGAGCTCGTTTTATCCTTTTTTTGCACATCCTGTCATCTTGCTTTTGAGCACACTGAACTGATCCTTTGCTCATCTGTCAGCAGTGGTGATCAGGTCCCTTTGTGAGCTGTTAGTTATTCCTCAAAGGAATGCAGTGAATATTCCTCATTTTAACCACAAATATGCATTGCATCTCACTGGTCATTTCTGTCAAATGCACTCTTACATTCTGAGGACTTTTTTGAATATCCTATGTAACCATCATGCTTGTATCTGCAGAATTGTTCCTCTTGAATACTGAAAGGAATTGGTGTAACATTCAAAGTACTGAAGGAAATAAATCAAATTTGTGAAAATATCATTTTGAGAAATGAATTTGTTGGGTTTCAATATTAATGTTACCTCCCACTCTGCTACCAATAAACACCTCCAGAATTTTATTTTCATAGTTCTTTAAACAAGGAACTTCAAAAGCTACTGAATAATATGGTCTCCCCATTACTTTCAGGTAACATTTGTCTGAATCTGAAGAGTCATACAAAATGCAAATATCTGAAGTGTGTGATGATTCGTGCCATGACCTTCCATTTGCAGCTCATGTAGAGTTTACTGACGTTGTCAGACTAATACACTGTAGCAGGCAAGTGTTTGTTTATTGTCATGGCCAAGACAATATTCTAATAGCTTTGACTCATGACAGAGTAATTTCTGTTCACTAAATGTGTATTTTGAAAACACGTTTGTAGTCAGGGACAGTTCTATCAATGTATTACTCTTCTCTTTTTTAATTTTTTCCCATTTTTAGACTGCTGAGCTGTAGAGTATGACACTAGTATTGCATTTTTTTCTCTTGTTGCAAGTTAACTTTGCCACTAGATATGTAATCAGAATTGTAAATGTTCCTGTAAAATACATCTGAAATGTTTTTTCACTAAAGTAAATATCGATACAGATGCTTAGCTCATGACTAAGGACTTGTTTGCTTAATCTGTGGAAAATATTGAAGTTGTGATTAGCATGGAAATAGTGTTAATATGACTGATACTTTTAAATTTTTAAGAACACATTAAGGATCTGTAGTGCTTGCTAATTTTGCTGGTTTATTGATAGAAATAAAATGTGTGATGGTTCCTACGATCATGTGAGGTTCTTTCTGAGTAAGTTCAAACCTGAGGTGGAAGTGCAAACAACTGGCTTTTAAACAGTGGGACTGGATGGAGTTCCTCTTGGAACTCCAATATAAATATTAATATGCCTAAATTAATTTTAAAAAAGCTATATCAATAGTATCTTGTAGTTCTGGAACTTTCTATACAGAGCAGACATGAGTTTGTTGTGGTATATTTAGCTGTAAGCCCTGTGTTCGTTTGCAGTGAACAGTTCAATGCACACTGTGCTCTGCGGGCACACCAGGTGCCCCAGCCTGTAGGGAGCACAGGGCTTCCAACCGAAGTGTGGAAACGCATTCTTCCATCCTGCGGAGCTGCCTGCCCTGCAGCTGTGCCTGCTGGAACATGCAGAACAAGCTTTCTCCTCGTCTCAAGGATTCCCCTCACCACTTCTCGCACTCCACGTGACCTTGTTTATGCCACCAGACATCTTCCTAAAATTAACCAGGATCCCCTGTGATCCCCTGACAAGAACTTGTTCAGAGCTAGAGCTGTATGTTTCCTGTACCTCCCAGAGGCTCCTGGGAGGAATAGCAAGGGTATGACGGGAAGAAGTCTTGAAGCCATGCAGGTTGTTCTACATACTTGTTTTAAGTCCACGTTACAGGAAGAGGGAGGAGAAGGAGCTTCCTCCCCACCTTGTGTATGGGAGCACAAAATGAATCTCCTTAAGCCACACAGATCTCTGACAGAGAGCAGTGCAGATAATCTGCAGGGTTGTCATTTTAGGAATGTGTTGTGCCAAACTGATACAGAAAAGATGGGATGACTGATGCTTTTTGGTTCTCACTGTGAAATTTGATATGTAGGCTCACACTGAAAATGCCTTTTTTTTTTGAGAAAAGCAGACACTCCATCCCCATCAGCAAATTGAGTAATAAAACATTTCAGATTAAACTAAGAAGCCTCCCATCTGCACAAAGTAGGAAAGTGCCTTCATGTAGGAATGTGTTAAGTATTGTAGACAGACATACACTTATATCTTCAGCTTGCTGAGGGGGGAGAAATGTTAAGGTCTGGCAGAGTGTTTAGTTCAGGTGACACAGGGTGGTTCATAATTGGTGCTGTGCCCAGACATTTGGCTTCTGCTGGAGGTCAACATGCCTTTCTTTCTGTGAGGGAGCAGCAGGTCAGATGGGAGAGGATCAGTGGGCATTAAGGAAGCTCTTCTCTTCTAACTCTACTTGGAAATTCCATCACCTAGTTGCTGTTTCAGATGCCAGAGGACTTCTTGGCTCCATTCAGAAGTGTTATTGCTCATTTCGGCTTTATTGTTTGTAGTGAAATATTTGATTCCTAACAGAAGATGAAAGCTTTTTCCTTGCACAGATATTTCAGGGGCAGATATGTTCAAGTGACTCTCCTGGGAATAGAGATCATGGCAGAAGGATTCAAAAGTAGCAAAGCAGTAATAAGCAGGAGCTAGTTCCTTGTACCTGAGATCCACACTACTTCAGGCCAAGCTTTTTTTTTTTTTTCTGTCCAGGAGAGAAATAAGTCAAGGTTTGTAGACTGCAGTCCTAAACTATCCTTCAAATCCTGTTTCACCACCTCAGAGGGAGACAGACTTCCCTTTCTGAAAGGAAAAAGAAATGTGGAAGCTTTGAGCTGGAAGCTGACCTGTGAGATGTCCATGAGAGAGGTCTTGATACCATCTCATTCGAGTACTTGCATTCTCTACTCTCGTATTGACACTAGTAGCTTTCCCTGCCTATTGCTCTGTATGTAAGGCAATTTTACTAAGAATGTCACAGGCCTCTAGGAAGACTGGCGTTTGTCAGAAGGGCACTGTCTTTACCCAGATCTGTTGTATTTTCTCAAATTAAATGAAATGAAACTAATTAAATTGTTTTATATTCATCTTTGTTAACTCATTTGGAGTATAATTATGCTTGGCCTTGAAATTACAAAATACAATTGGTAATTTGCATAGCAAAATTCTGAAGTATAGATTAGCTCTTTACAGTATGCATTCATATTGTAAGAAGAGCAGTTTTGCTGTGTCTTCAGTCATGTCTTTTAAGCATGTGGTTTAGTTCCTGCATGTTCAGGTACAAGGGTAAGCCATCTTGTCCCAGCAAATATGCTGAAGCATATCATTCCCCTTAGTACCTCAGCAGAAAACTAGTATGCTGTGCAGTTTGCTTGTTCTGGCTTGTGTGTGTGGCAGTATTTTAGTTCTACTGCCAGTGAAGGTACCCAGTGAAGCCAAGTGGAGAAGAACAATGGCTTCAGTATTTTGAAATCAGTTATGTATGAATTGCATTCATATATTTTAAAAATTACTGCAGATGGAATAGATACCCAGTGCCAGGGCAGGCCACTTGTAGACCCTGGGAATCAAGACTGCTGGGAAGAGCACAGTCAGAGATTTTAGGCTTTTGGCTTCCTTTCAGCCCACAAAGTGGACTACTGAGCAGCTAGAAAGGGTAACCAGCAGGGAATCTTCCAACCTCTGCCGTGTCAACTAAGTTCCTATGGAACTTCATAAAATTGGGTATCTGACTTTTTTATTGCTTGATAAATATCTTTTTAAAAAGGAAATATTTCTTTCCAGGCTGCAGCTTAACTTACTCATAAGTATTTCCATTGCCTTTAGCAGTACTTGCAAATGTGGAAATACATTAAGAGCTAAATAACCATATGTGGCTGGGACCCGAAAGAAAACACAGGATTTAATGTTATGATTGACCTTCTAGTTAAACCCTTATGCAAGTCTGGTGCCTTAGAGGTCCGCCTGTGATTCTTTGTAAGCAAGTGTCCTCATCTTGTGTGTCTATCTGGTTTGTGGTACTGGCGCATCAGGTAGGGGTAGAGCAATGTTTGTCACAAAGTAGGTGATGCCTCTTTAATCCGGGTTTCATTCAAAGCCTGAATCCCAACTCAGGAAACCAGGACTCAGATTATCACTGTGTCCAAATGGAGTTGCATCTGACTCTTGAAGTGTTCTGAGTGAAACTTCTCTGCTCATCAGTGTCATCAAGCTACTGTCAGCAGGGCTCTGCTAGCATGAAGCCTGTTGTGTTTGCAGTAATCACTGTTCATGTTGTGGCCCCCAGCTGCATAGAAGCCTTGTGGGGGGTTTATAAGATGGGATGTTTCAGAGGTGACAGACCTTTTGTTCTTCAGGTGTCTTTCAGATGTTTCTTGGTGACTGCAATCTGAAGAACTTGATAGCATGGAGGTAAGAACTCTGCATGCTCCTGTCTGTGGTTCAGACAAGAATAGAGCTCCAAAGAGTGGGAAAACAAAGGCCTGAGGACAGAAGTGTGCCTGAAAGAAAATGAAGGGAAGTGGTTGAGATAACACATCAGTTAATGGGATACTAACATGAAGGAAAAAAGGGACTGAAAAAGGAGAAGCTGTTAACTGAAAGCCAGGGAATAAGGGGGTGAATAAGTAAGCTGGAGAACAGCAAGGCAGTGAATTGGAGAGAGGTGGCAGTAGGAGAATCAGTTATCCTGAGAGGAACTGAAAGTGGAAGAAAGGAGTTAAAGGATATGGAGTGAAGGCTTAAAGAGTGAGAACACAACTTCACAGAGTCTGAGAGGAAATGGAAGTACACGCAGAGCCTTGTGTGTATATGACTGGGGAGCTGGGAGGGATTTCAAAGGGTGCCTGAAATAGGAAAATTGGGGAGGAAAGCACCTATAGAGCTTGATGGAAGGAAGGATGTAAGATGTTAATGCAGCATGTGTTACAAAAAGCGAGCCCTCCTCATCTAGCAGGATCTCTGTAAGTAAATAAGTATTTAAATTTGGGTGTATTTAGCACTTTTAGATGACTTCTGTCTAGTTTGTGCTTGTAGTGTTTTGTTACATGCTGATTTGAGAACAATCTAAAAATTGTGTGTTTCTGTCCCAGTTAAAACCTGGATTTGAGAGATACAACAACAGTTGTCAAAGGAAGAATATGATTCTTTTTTTTTTTTCTTTTTTAGTTTGATATGCCCACAGCTTCTTTAACTAGTAGTAGCTATGCTTTAGGAGTCATAGGATTTTTGAGAAGATACCGGTTGTTTGGGCTTATTGGGAAATTACTCTGTGCTATTCCAATTCATAATTGTAAGGGAAAGACCACCACTAAACAAATTAACATTCCTCTGTTTTCTATTTTTACAAATATGCATTAAGTTTCTCTGATCTTAAGGCTGAAATGCCTGCACATCTCCTTGATTTGCACAACTGGTAAATGGGCTTGGAACAAAGCCAAAAATAGATGGGGACCTAATTTATGCAAGTGCTGCATTTTCAGATCTGAGAAACTGTCTGTGCAGAAGAGCTGTGCTGGTTCTACTAGTGGGACCAGCTGTGCTTTGTCTCCCCTCTGTGGGGAGAATATAGCTCATGTTACAGGAGCTGGTACCTTCAGCAGGGCATGCCTTTTTTAATTTCTTCTGAATCTTTGGGAGAGAAGATACCGCTGTCTCTGGATTTCAAAACACTTTTTTTTTATGTAGCCAATGTGATGACAAATTTATGATTTGGTGGAGGCACAAAGCAGGCCTATGGATCTTGCCCTAAAGAAATGCTTAAAACTAATTTTTCTTGCTTGAAGCCGCAAGTATCTAGTGGGTAAGCATAACTGCAGTTGAATTTCTCATTGCAGTTATGATTATTAGCCAATTTAGATGATTATTTTCATCTAAAGGGAGCCTACAAGCAGGAGGGGAGTCAACTCTTGACAAGGGTAGATAATGGCAGGATAAGGGGAAATGGTTTCAAGTTGAAGGAGGGAAGATTTAGATTGCATATCAGGGGGAAGGTCTTTACTGAGACAGTGGTGAGGTGCTGGAACAGGCTGCCCAGTGAGGTTGTGGATTCCCAGTCCTTAGAGGTGTTCAAGGCCAGGTTGGCTGGGGCCCTGGGCAGCCTGGTCTAGTATTAGATGTGGAGGTTGGCGGCCCTGCCTGCAGCATGGGGGTTGGAGCTTGATGATCCCTGAGGTCCCTTCCAACCCAAGCCATTCTATGATTTTGGTGTTTTCCAGGAACAGTTTGTCTGTCCAGACTTTGTTTTAGAAAAAGTAAGCTCACTTTGCAGAGCCAGCATCTCAGTTTTGCTTCTGAAGGTCCACTGTTTGCTTTGCTGCATTTCTGAGCATTATTGTGGTAAGGTTTCCATTATGATACCTAAGAGGAAGGGGGAAATGATACAATCTAGGTCTAGCGCTGTTACTCCCTTTCCATGTTCAAATAAGTGGCATGTTTTTATAACTGGGAGGGGAGAAAACTGGCTCTTAAGAGGGAAGTGACCAGTATAGCTAGTTCTTACCATGACAGCTTATGATAAGGATTTGTTGGGTTACTGTATGCTTCATTGGAGTAACTAAAATAATCTGTAATTACATGATTTTAAACATTTAACTCTTCTGGTTTCAGAAGTTATGAATGGACAGTCAGGGTATAAGTTTTGAGAACTGTGCTATTCCGTAATCGTACAGCATCTTGCTTGTATTTTTTTGTAGTTGAGTGGCTGGCTGGCTAATGCTTAACCCAGACATCCTAAGCAAGTAGATGGAAAGGCTCTCTTTTGAAGGTGTTTGCCTTTCCTCTTTGCAGCAGTGAGAGATGCATCTTGGGTCTTGTTGTTTGTTGTTAGAAACGTAACTTAAGCTGATTGTACCATTGTTTTCCAGCACATAACTATTTGACAATACAATCTTCATTTTTCTTGTATGATCTGGACTGAAATCAGCCTCACTCCAATTCAGTTTCAAAGACTGCTTCTTCCTTCTGATGTCTGAGTGGGCTTGGGGCTAGTCACAGATTCTGCATCCCATTGCCTGTAAGTTTAGTGTAGCAGTTAATCCAGTCAGTGACATCAGTCTTCAGCTTCTAGCTCACAGTCAGGCCACTTCCAGTAACTAGTGTAAGATTAACCTGTTGAGGAAAAGTATTTCTGTAAACAATCCATTAGCAAGACACCAGAGCATGACTTGCTTCATGCACAGACTTCCCCATCTTTGGTTCCAGTAGTATTTCCTGGAAACTAGCTTTTATTTCTGTTCTTATATAAGTGATGTAGTTTTGCAGTGATTTGGAAAGCTCTTGTGCGCCTGTTCAGAGAAATGAGCCTGCTGCTTTCTCTGCTATTGTCCCATTTTTGAGTGGCTGCAAGAAGACTGTGATACAAGTCCTCAAGATAAGAAGTAAAATGAGTTTAAGCTGTCTTTAGTCAACAAAAATGGTTGCTTTAGCTTTGAATGCTGTACTAAAACATAACAAGGAACTTATTTGTGTATCAAAACTTATGTTTTTTACATCTTTTTTGTACACTTTTGTCATCTAAAAGTCTTTAAGAATAGAATCCTTTTGAGTGACTTTAAAATCAGCATATTTCAAACATGTTTCAGTGACAGTAAATGTCTCCATGTTCTATTCATGCATTGATTTAACTAAATTCCTCCTGTAGTTGCTTAATACTAAAGCACCTTTCCAAGTTGCAAGAGGTTTTAATTTTTTGCACTTCTTTCCTTCTTCTGAGGTAGAACTTTTATTTTGTAGCAAAGTATAGAAAATAAGTAACGATTTTTTAATAAGAGCCTTAGACAAATGATGGGGTACGTTTCTTGATATATCATGTTAACATGAGTTGTTGTTTTTAACTCTATGTTGAAAGTCCCTTCAGAAGAGTCATGATGCAGCAGGGTGGTCACAAACAGGACTGTACAGTAGTACAGCTGCCAAGATCCCAGAGTGCTCCGTAATTGCCTGTTTAATTTGTTGCTTCTTTTATCTTTTCGTATGCTGAAGCATAGCAGAGTAAAAGCTGTCTTACTGGCACCTCTGGGAATTACTTCAGATTCAGTTGTTAGTATTAATTTCTTTTCTTCTATCCCCTCAAAATCAGATAGTATACATCCTAATTCTAACAGCAGGGAAGGAACATCTGTGTAACGTCTCATAGGCTTTCATATTGTTTCAACAGGTAGTGAATTCTTCATGTTTAAAATTGGGGATCTGTGTCCCCAAGTTAAAATGTTATGTTAAGACAGTACTGAAAACCATGGCAAAACAACTGACGGTCTCTCTGTTTGGAAAACTTGCCTCAAAGAGTGGTATTAATTACTAACAGCCAGTCTGATTTCAGTGGTACCTGAAACAACGTAGCATTTAAAAATTAATTAAAATGTTACAGGGCTCCAGAACTTGTAACTTTGAAGTGAGGATAGCTGCAACAGATTTTTCATCTTTGCTTTGTTTTATTTCAATATAGTTGCACTGAAGTTAATTTTAGCTGTTATTTGTTAAGGGAAGGCAACAGGTAACTACTTAAGTAGTCTTTTCCTATATTGTTGAAATGTCTATGTGACACGTGTTAAAGAAACTTTCTGGTTCGTTTCATATCTTCTAACCTTTAGTCTACTACTGATTTTTACATGGGTTCTCACATAGATTGTCGAAGAATGGACGACGTGCTGTGTACTGAGACATTTCAGTTGTATTCCCGCACGAAATGCTTATGAAACTTTGGAGGAGAGCTTATAGGGCAGGTCTGAAAACATCTTTCCAAACAAGAGTGCGTGTTCTTGAAGATAACTAGCTCCTCTTCCCATTTTCCATTAAGTAAAACTGCTACGGCTGTTTGCCTCTGGCCACTAAAATCTGTATGTTGACATAAGGTGAGAGTGAGCTGAATGTTGTGAAAGTAACTCTTTGTAACAGGGATTTGTTGTTTTGGTAATGGTGGAGGTACATAGCATTTCTTCTCAGTAAGAAGTGATAAAAATGTTTTGCTTTCATTTTACACCCTAATAAATGTAACTGCTACGAATTAATGATCCTTGTTTATTTTTATTCATATCCAGTTGGATTTTTATTCACTGTAGTGTCATTTAAGCAGTAGCTCGGCTTTTTGCAAAGTGACTGTCATGTTCTTCCCCACACCAGTACTGTCATTTTAAAAGATGGGTGTCATTCTGGAAGATAACACCTGAAGGCTCGTGCAAAATAAGTCACTCTATTTATGTTTGGTTTCAGTTTAGATTTATAGTTCTGTATTCTATTGCTGGTAACTGAACTGTAAATTTTTCTGGAGATGAATGCATTTTCCTATGTTTTCTTTTTTGAGCACTGTTTAGATTTGCTTATGCAGAAGGTGAAGGTTAGATTTCAAGTGTATTTGAATTCTACAGTTAGTTACTTAAAACTGATACAAATTTCAAAAGCTGTTGATGCTGTTTAGGAACAAATCTACTGAAGACTGTCAACCAGTTCCATCAAAGTGACATAGTTTATTCTGGATTTTTGTGTATTCGGTTCTAAAAAAATAAATGTCCTTACATTATGAATTTGAAGTTGGAAGTGATTAAGAGCCTTCCAAGAATAATGCCAGAATTTTACTTGTCTCAAAGCGCATAACTTGCTTGAGATGCCTTCTGCTAAACTTCTATATTTGAAAAGGGACTAGGTAGCATTTTGTTCACCAACCAAATTATTATATTAAGAAGTTGTATTCCTGCTCAAAGCCATGTTATAAGATTCAGTCAACATTAGTTTAATTTCTGTTAGACTATTGAGATAAGATTAATTAGGAATTTCAGAAGGCAGACTAAGACACACTTAGAGGTACAGATTTACTCAGTGTCTCTTGTTTTATATTGTGATGTTCAAACTACTAAGAGTTTTCATGATAATTTGTTAATAAATGGAAACAGGAACTTGCTGCAGGAACATGCGAACCCGCTTCAGAAAACCCTCTTGAAACAGCTGTACAGAAAGTATGAATTTTGTGTTGTGGAGCAGGTGAGGAACTCTTTCAGCATAGTAACAAAATGAAAGGTCAAAATTTACAAATTACCAGACTTCTGTACTTCTTGTATGAGAAGGTGGTTTCACAGTCAGCCTCTAAACATTTAGTATGCATTGTTAGGAGTTTGTTTCTGACAGCGGATGTGTAGAGAGAAAGAAAAAGGTCTTGGCTTTACTGAAACTCTGGAGCTAGTTCAGCATTGTCTTTTATGGTCTATTCTCTTTTTGCCTTTATTGTAGGCACACATTTCAACTTTGTTCCATCCATTGTTCTTCATTACATGAAGCAGTAGGGTAAAAGCTGAGGGAAGATATTTCTCTAATTAGGATCTGTATTAGATATTTGGAGGATAGTGTTTTTTCAGCTTTTTTTTCCCACATACTTCTAACTGAAAGTAAAGACCCTCAAGGAATACTTTTTTAATTAATTTTGTAGTTGCAAGGTATAGTAAGGTATAGTAATTAAATC
Source organism: Numida meleagris (assembly GCF_002078875.1). Classification (NCBI taxonomy): domain Eukaryota; kingdom Metazoa; phylum Chordata; class Aves; order Galliformes; family Numididae; genus Numida; species Numida meleagris. The sequence continues at coordinate 17,664,291 of NC_034438.1, forward strand.
TTATTTTCTGAACATAACCAAAATGTACTGAAAACTTCCCTCAAATAAATGAAGCCACTAGATGAAACCAATCTATTGAGATTAAAGAAAAAACCCTACGTTCTTCCTTAATTGTACTAATTTCTAAGCTTAGTCCTTGTCTTTTTTTAATCCTTTACTCTTAAAAAATATTTTTAAATGGTGTGTACTACCAAGGAGGTTGTAAAGTATCTGGTTTTATTTCTTTTTTCTGGAGTGAGTTCTTAAATTTTTAAAGTACAAAAAATTGCAAAATTATAGTTCGCTTTCATTACAGATATAAAAACCTTAGCCTTCAGGTTGCCGGGTAACTTTCCATCAGATACCGTTTGCATTGCATTTCATGTTTGAGTTAGAAAGGTGTTCCTAGCTATGCAAGGATGAAGACACACAGCATTTGCCATTAAGTGAGAAATCTAGAGGCCACTTCTCAAGAGTAAACGTTAAAAAGAAAAGCAGGAAAGAAATAACAGTTTTTAATTTTGACCTGCTTGGTAGATTCGGCATAGTATACCCTCCTTTTTTAATCTCTGAAAAGTTTAATTGCAATCAGAAGAGCTGGGGGGGAATCAAAGCAGATCTCTTGTTCCTGGGCAGTGACATAGTTGATATCTATCAAGGGAAATTTGGGCTCAGATAAGTAAGGATGCCATTTAAGCCTATGGTATAGATTGTTTTCACAAGTGAAATATGGCCATGTGATTCAGCTCCAGGTGGGGGGAGTAAAGTTGTAAGAATGATAGTAGTATGGCATACTCGCCTGTATCAGGAATTAACTTCACAAAAAAATGCTTCAGTGCTTCAGTCTCCTATCTCAGCTTATTTCAGTGCTTATTAATAAGGAAGAAGCTTACCGTCAAGCTTGGGCATGCATCTCTATGGAGCTAGTGCCAATTATAAGATACTTAAATAATTTGAAGACCATTTATTATAACCTAATGTTAGTTAGAAAGGTTGGGTGCACTTTCATGGAATAAGGTGCAAGGAAAGAATCTGCATAGGCTTCAAAAATAATACAGATGCTGTATTGATTTCCTTTAGTTTTCTCTGATGTTTTTCCATATTCAGTGTTAATTGTTTGCTTAGAGAAATGATTAGTTGATTTGCAGGGCATGCTAGGATAGCTCTGTTGTTTGATTTGATTACAAGTTCTATGTATGTTTTACATTAGAAGCCTTGCTTTTAATAAAGACATCAGTTTGTGAAGTGCTGAAGGGAATGAAACCTCCAGATAATTAACTTATCGTATTGATCGCAGTTTTGGTTGCTTTGGCTAAATTTCATGCTGCATTTGTTTGTGATAACACTGCATTTAAGTTGATGCTGTTATGTAGATGTGAATGCCTCTATGTGCTCATGTGGTCCTGGAATGGGGACGCAGAGCTGAGGATCAGCGTGGGTAGTTTGCTCTGTGTGTGATGCCCAGTGAACCTGAAGGTGGTGGCTGGCAGATGGAAGTCTGCTGCTCCTTGCGCAGTAACTCGCACCTCTCAGGTTAGCTAATGTTTTCCTTTACCGCTTTCATCTAGGTGCTTAGACACAAGAGTTCTTCTGTAAAGAAGATAATTTTAGAAGGGAAATGTTTGCATTTTATCAACAGTGAAATAAGTCATCCCCCCACCCCTGCAAACAAGCAGATCTGAATTTCTTGTTCCTAAATGAACTATTAAAACAAAAAACAAGAAACCCTCTAAGAATCATGAGATAAATTGCAGACAAGAAGAGCCTTGTACTTTGAGCTTTCCTCATGCAGCTGAATCTTTTAGTTCCTGTCGAGTTTGCCGTGCAGTTGATGGAAGGGGACTGAAGGCTTACTGTAAAGAATGCTTCCCCATGAATGTATTCTGTGGTTGAGAAAACAGTGCTGATCTCCATCTTAATATTTCCTGTTGTATTCTTAATATCTCTGTTTTAGTAAACTGTTTATCACTTAAGCAAGTCTTTAAGGAGAAGCTGGAGTGCAGCAGATCATACCAAATGCAAATGCAGCAGAAGAGCAAAATGCAGATCTGTGCTGATCATATGTATTAACTTCACTAAACTGGTTTGTACTTTGAGTCAGCTGTGTAGTGTGGTGTCCGTAACAATTCACGTAATGATATTTGTCACACACATTTCCCTTCTTGCAGTTGTTAAAGCAAACAGCTATATTTCTGCATTGTCCAAACCAACCACTTTGTTGTTTTGTTTTGTTTTCTGTTGTTTTTTGAATGTAAGAATCCATAGGAAGGGCATTGCTGCATAAAATGTGCTCAGGCATTAAGGCAGCAGTTGAAAATAATGACTGTTTCCCAGATTTCTGCCTCCCATGAGCTGAGATTCTGTGTTAAACAGGAAGGAGAAGGGGTTTTTCTTAGTCAGGAGAATCTGAATGCATGCAGCTGACTTCTGCATAATAAGTTTTCATTTCCCACTTCTGCAAGGAGAGGATTCCTTCTGCAGCCTTCATTAACTTCCACTAGTAAATTTGTCTTCATGCTGTCTGTATCTGAAATACAACTTTCATAGGTGTATCAAAACTTCTGCATTTGTCCTTTTACTATTTATGTCTCAGAGAGAGAATTGACATTCACCAAAAAAGATGCATTTAATCTACTCTGTTCAGGTGTTGGGAAGAGACTGCTGTTGGTTATTTATGCTTTCAGGAATTCGGGTTATTCTTTGTTTTTGTTTATCTTTAATTCTGATGTAAGCTTTCCTTCATAGTTGCGGTACCATTTTCAGTGTGATAATGAAACAGTATCAACATCCAGGTACATTAATCTATTCCTGTCAGCCTATTACTTGTTGAGAAAGTGACTTAATAGTTTAGATAGTTTTGCAAAGCAGGAAATTACAGAGCTCTTGTGCTTTGTCAGTGACTTCAATGCCTAGAGCAGGAAGAACTGCTAAGATCCCTAAGAACATGTTCCAAGAGAAAAACACATGGTGTCTCTCAGCTTCAACACTTGTAAGGAAACTGGTTTAAGTGGCTTAAAAATGCAGAAAACTTAGGAACTATGGTAAGCTATCAAAAATACGCATCTTCTGATCAGTTTAGGGATGATATCTTTTCAGAAGCCTTGGAGCAATCAGACCTTGTTTCTAAGACTGCGTTGCTATAGCATAGTTACTGTAGAGAAAAGCCTTCATGAACTAAAACTTGCTTTCCTTGCTCTGCTGTTTTGGGCTGAATGTATTTGCTCCCCAGAAGGTAAGGTAGTTCAGAATTCCTCACTGCCAGTTTGGTCTGTTGAGTGAAACATTCATTGAATTCAGAAGGTGTTTGGGGGCTATATCAGATGCCCTAACCTTAAGCTGTATGTGTTTCTTTATCCACCTCTGCTTTACAGGGAAAAAAGCCTTCAGGGAAACTAAGGTGGCTGGGTATGTATTGCTGGGAAATGCTGACTGTATGGCTTCTGGTAACATATTGGAGTTGAGAGTTCTTCACGTTGAGATAACTATGTTGTGGGTTGGGTTTTTTTTCTGTTATTTTGGAATGGTTGGTTTTTTGCCTTTTTTTTTTTTTTTTTGTAGTTTAAATGCATTTATGGATAATAGCTTTTTTGGTATGTTTTTCTGAGCATCAAGGAGAGCAAGGCCTGTCCCTTGTGTTTTTTTTCCCCAGAGCTATTTGAGAGTTAAAGGTGCCTGTGTCTGTGGGAATTCTTTAAACTACTGCATCTGCAGACCTCCCATTTTCTGTTTCCTGTTTGTGGGGTTTGTTCTCCAACCTTCTGTTGTATGCAAAACCACTGTAAAAACTGCATGCAATAAACAATGTGCATATGTATTTAACATCTTTATGTACTACAGTTAATCTTGGCTAATGGCAATCTTTTTTTTTTTTCTGGTTTTACGGTATGCTGTGTAAACTTTTTTTTTTTCCCCTGAGGTCAGCTTAATCTTTTTTAACATCTTGGGTCACTACATGTGACATCCTGTGGGTTTTTAGCATACAGCCTACATACAAACAAGGAGGTGAAAGTCTACAGCAGATCAGAGATCAACTGGGCAAACTCATGCAGAGGCATCCTCCTCTGATTCCTCCCTGGAGCCCCCAGTTGTTGGTAAAAGGGAGGCAGAGTTGGTGGGGAGGATTGCTCCAAATTTTTTGTGGTTTTAGCATGCTGTGCACAGGTAGCTCTTTGATGTAGGATACTGGGCTGGAAAGACTTTGTTGGATCTTATAGAATGATCTTTATGAAGATGCTTACATAGGAGGTCCTGTGAAGTCACAGGCTGCAGCTGTAAGCCCTGTGAATGTGCAGTAGCTATAGTTGCATGTAAGTAGATTCCTATGTTTGTCTTCAAATCATACTGTCATGCTTCCTTTCTGCCCTGAAAAGGAGTTCTTCCTACAAAAGCAGTGAGCAAAGGAAATAGATATTTCTAGGGGTAACCTCTTGAAAAGTAAAATAATAATAATAATGATAAAATCATATTAGCTGCTTTGAGAATATTTTTCACGCTCCAGGACCTCAATGTCTTTCTTGCGGTATTGTCTAGAATACACGTAACTTCCTGACTGCAGGTCCCAACCCTGCTATCTTGCGCAGTAAAGTCGGGTTGAAAGCCCAGGTTTTGGGAGGAGCTATTATACTTATTTTTACAGCTTCATTGTAGTAATAAAACTTTCTCCATCCTATGAGAAGAGAGTTCTCCAATTTGCTAAATTCAATTGCTGCGTTTGGGGCGTGTTCTCTATTAGAAAGTGTATCACAGTATGTATATGCTATGTGAAAATGGAAGAGCAAGAGATTGTGTCTGAAGGAATGACTGAAGCTTGTTGATCAGGAATGCTGTTGTCTGTTTTCCTGGGAAATATTTACGGGACTATGTTAAATTACCTGGGAGAGCAAATCCTGTTCAGTGCTATCCATTTTTCCTTTTCCCACTCCATCTTCAAGTTTGAAAGTTTTTAAAAGTCATATCCACAGCAGTGGGAAGGAGTAGAAATGAGTAATATGGATGGGGAGAAGGAAAAGCTTAAACTGATAGTGCTTTTGAGAAGATGGTGTGTGGAGTGGTTTTATATGAGTTACCTACCCATGTTAGAATAGCTTCTTGCCCCTTTGTCCTCTGTTTATTCTGAGCCTAAGTATTTGAATTGCCTGATAGGTTTCCACGATTGTTGTCACTCTTGTTCTAACGTTGGTACTTGATTTTAGTATGCTGGCAGTATTTGAGCAGCAAAGAGATCCTACTTATATGTAGTATTTTATGGACACTCTATTGTTTGATCTTTTTCTTTTTTAAAATACTCAGTGTTGTTTTCTGTATTTAAAAGCATTTTGAACACTTCAAAATTTTATATATTATGGCTGACATTTGGATCTGTAACCAAACTGAAAAACCTGGAGTACCCGTAGCAACAGTAACTTTTCTGTAGCAGATATGGAATGGCAGATATTGGGAATGATAAGAGATGAAATGTGGGTACCTTGGTTAAGATATTGAAGTGAGATGAAATCACATCAAATCTAAGATGAAGCAGACGTGATGAAATTGACCTTGCCACTCGAGTCTGCCAATAACATTTCAATACAAACGAGAATTTACCAATCCAGATCGGCTCAGTCCCCAGTGGTGCGTGCAACCACTAAATGCACATTTTGTTTAAGCCAATTCTGTCTAAAGGTCATAGCTGACTGTTATTTTGTTCATCTGCTGAAGTACAGACAGACTTGTCTAATTTCCCTTTTGTTGTAACATCCGTTAGTTAGAATATTTCATATAATGTCTGCTTTATTTTAGGGGAGATGGGGGAGTTAAAATTCAGAATTTCTATTCAACTATTCTTGTGTTTTCTAATGAGCTGACAAGGGAAAGTATTACATCTTGGGTCAAGCTATGAATGACAGATTTCTTAAAATGTAAGTTTTACAGAGATTCTTAAACTAAACATTAATATTTTCTTAATAAATTGATCTTTATGAAATCAAATTTAAAAACTGTCATCAGGAAAGTATCTTGGACTGAACTGTGTAGAAAACAATTTTCACTTGAAGCTTCACTTTGAAATCTACTTTCTTGTTGTAGTAAGCTATCTGCCTACAGTATATCACCCCTAACAGAGCTCCCATACCTGGAAAGGGGAGCAGAGCACTCCTCCTCCCTCTGAGTGCCTGATGGACTCTGCTGCAACTGTGTGTCTTTTCATTAAGGCGTTTCACTGAAGCAGGGACCCATAGCATTGGCTAACTTCTCTAAGAGGAGGTCATACAAAGTCTGCAATGGTATTTCCCTCCAGACCACATATGTATGGCTGTAAGCAAGACCCAGTTTTCTTATCTTTTGTCATTCTATAAATAGGATTTGTAGTGTTGATTGTGAATTAACTGTATTCAAACTCCCTGAAATCCTGTGCAGTTGCAGTGTTGTAGCATTGAAGTTGAATGCATAAGCAGTTATATGGGCAGAATGTATCTGTTTATTAGCGCGTTGTTTGTGTTAACGTCTATTTGTCAGGAAGGATACACGCAGTGTATCATGCTGCTTGCATCAGCATCTCAGGTTGTTCTGCCTTGCTTGGGGAGCTTGGCAGAACTAAGAAAATACTGCCCTTTACACAGGGCTTTGTGAGGCAGGCATGCTTCTTCATGATCCCTGGGTAAATGAAACACGCATCATACGGAAACTGGCATTGCTTACTCGTTGCCTATAGCTTTAACTTACCCTGTAAGCTGCTGCTTTAAAAATAAAAAGTAAAAAAATCAAAAAGACAATGCATGTGAAACTGGAAGTCAAAGTGGATACTTTATAAGGTTAAAAACATGCAGGGATAATTTGAAAAAAATACCTTTAATACAGGATCCAAGTTTCTGTAAAGCTGTTTTAAATGAAACACAAGAAGCTGTTTAATTCTGCTGCTGATTGAATCACAGTCAATAGTTCCTACTGTCTAACTAATAAGAATAACCATTAGTAATGGCACTGACAAGTAAGAAGCTGATGAATGTAAGCCATATATCTGTAGTTTGGCTTTACATCTTTTCAGATGATTCCATAAAGGCAGTAATTGGGAATGCTATTTTTTAGGGAGGCATGATGAGAAATGGGGAAAAATTATAATAGGGATGAGGATGTGTTTCCAGTTGACAGTGGACTTCTGTGCTAAAGACTTCAAATGTCAAAGACAAATGAACAAAATGAACCACAGAAGCAAAACTCGTGCTATTAGTCTACTAATCTACTTACTGATGGGAAATGCCTTTTTTCTTTTTTTTAAGCCCTCCCCCCCCCCAAAAAAAAAAGATGGGCAGGGGAAGCTATGTGAAAGAGCAGTTGAAAAATCTGAAAGCACGTTTATGTGTTCATACCTTTTCTTGGATGCTGTGAACATTGCTACTTCACTGAATGCTGCTGTCTCAGCTGAAGTAATGTTTGAGAATACTGTGTGGTTTATAGCTACTTCTTAACCATACCTTATCATGGGTTGGCTGCATGGCCATTCTTAAAACTAAATTTTTCCCTGATGGTGTTACTGATCTTAAAAGATAATTGATAAGTAAGCAATACCATGTTGGATGTTACCTTGAATGCTGACAGTTGATTTCTGACTAAGTCTTAATATCTTCGCAATATATTCTTTCAACATGGACATTTTTCTCAATCCAGTATGAAGCCTTGATAGTATGTTCTCAGAAATGAACTGTTGAACCATATACATAAAACACAGGACATAATGAATCCACAGGATAGCTGACAATGTTTGAGAATGAACAAAGAAGATAGATTCTGGAAGGTTGTACTATAAGGATGTAACTGGTGATTTGAGAAACTCTGAATAGAGATATTTTATTTTGCTGCTGTATCAGTAGTTTGGGTTTGCTCCTTCACATTTCTGTGGGAGTACGACTGTGGGCTCTAGTAGACACACTCTTGCTTAAAATTACTGTCCCTGTGTGTGTGTACCAGCACCGGGTGTTGTCATCAGCCCATGGCAGTGTGAATGTTTCAGTTTACCCCATCTGATATCCTACTTTTACTTGCCAATTAAAATTGATTTCATATTGTTACTCATCCAAAACGAAGTAGCTGTTCACTTGAAGTTATGTGACTGTATCACAAATACAAATGTAGGTATGAAGTAGTAAATGTTGTGAGGAGAGAAGGTAAATGTAATAAAAAGCTGAAAAAAGCAATTATAATGAAAGTATTTATGCATTTCTAGTGGAAGCCAAAGGTAAGTAACAGTACAGCAGCAAAACGGAAAACAAGGAATGCTAGAGATACATACACATTCATCACTTGCCCCAAATATCTTTTCTAGTACTAATGAATAAGGATCTCCTGTAACTTAAAATATGAGGTTTCATTCTAAGATGGAGTATTGCTCTGTGAAACTTTTAAAATGTGGGGTTGCTTACAGAATGGTTGAAAACAATCTTTCATACTCCATATGTGAGTTTATGGACAGGTAATTTGAGATAAGAATCTCAGAAATGTTTCTCTACCAGTGCTCCAAGTGTCTTATACACTTGGTGTGCTTCTCACTGAAAACACCTTTGCTGCTCATCTTTTAAACAGTTCTCTCAATAAGCAAGTAAATGCTTTTTTTTTTTTTTAGTAGTTCTTGGACGTAGTTTCAGCTTTGTAAGACTACTTCCTTATCTAAGACAGAATAGTCATTTCTTTTGTTCATTTGTGGGTTAGGATGAAAGAAAAAGCTTCCTTATAAGTTGCTTTACTGCTGTAGATGAGTATCAGATTCAAGAAAACTACCTGAGTGCTGCAGTTGAAATAAGTGTTTTTGAGATTTCTATCAAAAATATTACTTCCAGTTGTTTGACTTTTTTCCAGTTTTACAATTTTCTGAGCACCTTTATATGTCCAGAGAACCTTTATTCTTTGTTTGCCTGCTTGTTTAAAAACTTCATGTTTTTCACAACTCTTTCTTTGGAATCAGTAAAAAGGTGACATTCGTAAATTCATTTACTCTGATTTTACTTAACAGTAATGTATCTGAAAGTTTGAGTTACAGCAGTAACTCTCCAGTTCTGGAATACTTTCCTCTATTCCCATTCAAAGAGTTTTTTGGGTAGCTGTAAGAAATTGTTCATGGTTCTGCCAAACATATCTGCAGTGGGCACAATGTAAAGTTTGTTACTAACTTTACAACAATATTATTTTCAGTGTATTTTATTGCCTTAAAATTCCAGATGAAATTAGAGGCAGATTTGATCCAACTTCCATGCAGGTATATACACCAAAATATGTAGGTAAAATAGCGGCTGGGAGGCAGCTTTTCGTTTCACCCTGTGGTTATGTATTTCTGTACTTCCTTAGATACAGAATTGTTTTCAGTGTTCAAAATAGTATGGTGGCTTAATCAGTGTGATCCTTCACAAAGTCTTACGAAATGAACACTCTACCCAGTGTTGATGGAAAGATTTCTTGTAGGTGGAAAGCATGGAAATCTTGAAAAAGCCATCTTTAAATTGGAAAATTCTGTTAATTTCAAAAAGAAAAGCAAAAAGTGAGAAGCAGCCGAAGTGTTTGCTGGTAGACTGCTGACAGGCAGAACTGAAGACAATACTGCACAGCTCAGGTCATTGCTTGAGTCCAAACTGTTCTCTGACTTTTTGCAGTATATCTAGGCTTGCTTTTTCTGTTTTTTTGTTTCCCTCATGTATAACTTTCCCTGTACTGGTTCACAAAGCCTTTGGTCTAGAGAAACACACAGTGTGGAGCCAGTATGAAAAACCGTACCTCTACTGAGTAGGGAGTCAGGAAGCAAAGGGATGATGAGGCACTTGATGGCCCACTATTGAAGCCTGTTGAACGCTGGCAGTTGTCCATTGGAAGTCACTGTCTTAACCTAAATCTGAAGGTAATGAGGGCATTTTTACTTATACAAATCAGACTAATATCTTCTTTTAAAAAAAGGCATTACAATTCTATGTCAAGTACTAGTGCTCTGTCATGAATCTAGATGTAGAAGGACCATATACATTTTGGTAGATAAAAAGAAATTGTGCTTGCTGCATTTACTAATGTTGTTTCACAGCTAGGAAAAAAAAATTACAGCCAGCTGACTGAATAGCACTAACTTCTTAAATCCTCTCTCAATTTCTCTCCGAATGTTTATTACTGTTTCTAGTTACTGTTGCTTAGTATGTCTTCAGGGAGTTAGACTATTCTTCATATATTAGTGTGCTTTGCAGAATTGTAATGTATGTCTGGGCTCATGCATCTTTCTAGATGTATGTAATGTTGCTTTCATCTTTCATGGAGAAGTGCCCATTGTTTGTGAAACTTTTTCCCAGGTGCTTAATGTGCAAGAAGGTGTATTGTGTTTGGCATCCTGGAAGGGAATGGCACTTCTGAAACCTGCATATAGGGCCTTTCTGATCAAGTTCTCTTATATGGATCATTGTGTCCCTCCTCAAGTTGCTGGAACCATTGTAAAATGATGTTTCTATAGTGGTATGCTTTCATGCCGCTTTGTGAATGTTTTGGCAATTTCTGTCAATTTTTAAGCAAATACTGAAGATATCCCTTTGTACAGGCCCTTGTGGAAGGGATGTGAACTCACTGCATTTTTTAACTCTGACAATATGTTAGTTACTATCAAGAACTGTATTTCTAAAGAAGTATGCATTCTAAAAATGAAAAACTTAAATACATTGCATTCCTATGCCATTTTTAACAGCAAAGTTTCTAAATAAAAACCTCTATCAGAAATGCACTGAGGATGATAAGAAAAACCAGTATGTTTTTGGTAATGAGTGGTCCAAATACTTGCTGTCCTATAGATAGCCTCCTTGCCTTATTATCATAGGTGTATTTGGTTATTGCTCTTTGCTTTATTTCAGTTGCTTGAGGTGCCTTGCTAAGTATTCTCATCCATCATCTGATAATATTCATGCACTTATTTTCCTTTTATTTTCTGGATTTTAAAGAAGCTGAGTTGTTACAGAGACCATAACCATTTTTAGCCATAAGCTTGCAGAAGCTTTGAATGCCTTTTCCGGTCATTTTTTATCATGCTCTCTTGTTGTTATCTTACAAAAATAAACATTTTTAATAGCAGCTGCCATTGTTAGAGTGGGTGTAGTTACTGTATGCTTGGCCTGTGTCTAGACTAGTTGACAGACATCCCAGAATTGTCCTTCTCTGTTGCGTGGCAAGGTAGTGTTCTTCTCAGACAGCACATAGTATGTTGCAGAGCATGCAAGAGCATTATACATGCCAGAGTTTAGGAACTGAAGATCCACAGTCTTTGTCTTCATGGCAAGAGCATGTTTTACCTGTGACTTTCTGCTGATCAGAACTAAGCTGTCTGTGATGGATCTAGCATAAGGATGTAAGGAGTTTAGTTTGCACAGACATGGTAGTGTTTCTTCACCTAGCAGTTACTTAGAATAAACTGGCAGGGAATTTTTTACTTCACTTCTGTACCCCTGGAAAGCTTTTTGTGCCAGAGTCAGAAATATAGAACTGGCTAGTCCACTTTGGCTGCTGGAGTAAAGTTCACTGTACGCACAAGTCTTTGCAGGACAAGGACGTTTGAATAGCCTCTGATGGTGTCAGTGACACAGACATCTCTTGGCAAGTTTTAGGGCTTATTTAATACAGCTTATTACTGAATTCTTGTATAAATAGAAATCAACTCAGTGAAAGTAATTCCAGTGTAACTCATGTTTTTTTTTCTCTTTTCATATTTCTTGTCCATATTCTAAACAAACTAGAGCATAAGCTTGAAAAAGATGAATATCAAAAAACAAAAGCAGACACAGGCAAGATATGTAAATAAGAAAATAAACTGGGATGATTAGCATAATGGAGTTCCTCTTCATGCCTCCTAAATACTACCTTAGTCCAACTATTAGATAACAATTTGTTACAATTGCCAGGAGGATATAACCCTGAAACAAATACAACTCTGGATAGAAACCTCTGGAATCATGGAGTTCAAATTGTTCTTCAGGAAAAAAAAAAACAAGAGTGAACTTGTTAAAGTCTTTCAGAGTATATCGTGTCCTTTCGTAAGGCTTGGGTTGTTAGGTTTTATAACTTATCTTCAAGTCATTTGAAATGTGTTGTTTTTTCTTTGGTTTTCCACTTGCCTTGCTTACCATTCACAGCCTAACTAGTTATTAAGACTTATAAAAGGTAGACTGTTACGTTTCTTTCCTAGAAATAATGTTTATAAGCTTTTGTTTATATGCTCTCTCACATGATTTATTTTTATGATCTTCTTTTGCTGGGAGACCTTTAAAATTCTCATTCTAGCAGCAATCTTGGGACAACTGATACCATCTGATAATTCTGCAGTGCCAGAATGGTCTGAATTCCCTTTCTTGTTTATAGCTCCTCCAGAAATGATTTGATAGGTTCTAGCTTTGGAGAAATTGGTGTGGCTCATCCTATCCAAGTTACTTACATGTACACTTTATTTCCCCAACCCATTCAGAGTAGGAAATGCACTGCCTTCTTATCTCTATTATCTTAAGCTGATTCAAAGTATAACTTTTCTTTAAAATGTCTAATGTTGTTGTCTTCTGGGGCTAGGGATGACAAATTGTCCAAGAAACTCTTTGTCTCCATGCAGAATGCAAGGCATAGTCGTCCAACCTCGCAGTAAGCAGTTTCAGCTTCAAAGTAGGACCAGCATGAACTCAAAACAGAGTGAATGTTCCAATGAACTTGGTATATGAACATATAATAAATGATCTGCATTGAGAACTTTGCATTGAGTTCTGTTTTCAGTTTTATCATACCTTTTACGCCATCTTTCTGCTAATGATTTCAAACTTCTACATCAACAAGGATGACCTGGCATTTTCTAAGACTTCACCCATTACATTTCACCTAATGCATTTCTTGATTATGGTATGACAGACTTAAATAATTTGAAGCTGAAGTTCACTTTAGTGTTTAAGAGATTAAACTGTAACATGAATAAAGCATTTGATTGTTGAAAGTGGAGTTGAGTTAGGTGACTAGCAAATACTTGGTCATATTCAGCAAGAGAGAGGAGGGCTCCAGAGGTCTGACCTAGGGGAGAATCCCTTTCTGATATTCTACGCTTGCAATCCTATAACCTTATATAGATGAGACAGTTGCATAGCTGACTGACCATAAGCGTTCATATTGCAATCTTTGTTTTTAATGATGTTTCTGCAGTTTCTGGAGTAACACCTGCTAACATGTTATGCAGGACTCGCACATTCTCTTCTGCTGCCCCTGCATGAACTGGATCCTGCTTTCTGAGTATCTGGAGTTTGTTATATAATAAACTTACTGAATCTTTATCTAAGATGTATTAACACTCTTTAGATATGTCCAAATATATACTTTTTAAGTAAAGGATTAAGCTGCACAATCTAGTGGCCTTAGGTCTTGATCAATATAAATAATTGCATTTCCCATGTATGTTCTAGAAATTATGTTAAATAATGAAATAAGGTTTTTGTTGTATAGAGACTAGATTTGCTCTGCAAACCCACTGGTATGAAAGCAAAAAGTTTCAGAGATAATGTAACAGAACAGCTATTTTTACATCTTGAAATCAGCTCAGCATATGTATTCTTTTATGTGTCTGAGTTGGTATTGTGAGATTAGAGAAGGGATTAGAGAAACTTTTGAGCTTCTCATATTTGCATCAGGTATTGATGGCTTTCTTAGAAAGCCTGCAGAAGAGAAGCCCATTTCATAACCTTTGTGGCAAGCATCTGTTTCAAATAGAGGCCAGTATTTCCCGGCTTGTTTTGTAGGATATGTTTTCAATGGTTATGAATAGTTCCTATGACTAGTTGGCTTCAGAACAGGGAATCCAGCCATTATTTTTTTAATACTTCCTACAAGTTAGGAAAACGTAGGCAGATAGCATACCTCCGTAACTTCAGACATCTTCCGAAGATCAGAGTCTTCATCACTGGTTTTTCTTGACCAGGGCTTGTGAGATCCCACTGAATTTGATGTCTCAGTTGTAGAATTCTGTTGTGAATAGTGTCCTACTGTCAGTGAAATGTGTTCTTTGACAGATGTACGTTTTTGACATGTCAGTCTGTGATATGCTTGGCTGTAGTGGCCTTTGAGGGCAAGCGGCTTTAGAGGGAGAGAAAATGAGGGTCTGATTAAACTGAGTAAGTAATGAATATTACCAAGCTAGGGGAAGCTCAGCAAAATATTCATCAGTGATTCACATGAATGACATAAGAAGAAGTGACTGTCTTCCTAATGTGAGTGGATGGCAAACCTTAGATGCAGCGTACCATTCACTACGTTCTTCTTGGGAACTTCAGAGGACAATGTGTTGGCTGAATGAAGGGAGTCTGTGTTGTCCTCAAGGGAAGATGATTAAGAGCCACTGGAAAGGCCAAGGCAGATAGGAGAGAAAAAAAAAAAAGAATTCTGTTTATTGTCTCCCCTTCTGTATTTGTCAGCTACACTAACAGAAGAATAGAAGTTAGTTTCACACTTAGATAACATTTGGCTGAAATCCCTGTAGCTATTCTCAGAAGCCAGATTCATTAGTCTCTATGAAGTAGTGTGTTTATTGTTGTCTTGTGGCAGGTGTCATCTAGTTTCAGGTTGAAAAAGTTCCCGGTGAAGTTTTTCAGTTTAATGCAGTGTGCCGTACTTTTATGTTTTCCTTTGTTAGGATTGCTCTCTGACAGAGATGCTGCATGACCACTTCTTTCTTAAATATTTTACTACAGCTGCAATCACCCATCTTTTTTGACTGCTGCTGGTTAAATTTTTTTAAGTTACATTTGGTAACTTACTTCAGAGGAATACTGAAAAAAAATAAAAGTTGCTCAGCAGCCTATTTTTTTTCCCTCTCTGCAATTGAGCTTTAGTGGATATAGCAGACAGATCTTCCCTTCCAGACCTCTTTCCTGTTTTACTACTGCTGATAAGAAAATCTGGTCCAATGTGGTTATTGGATAAAATGGTTCTCCCAGACAAGATAGCAGAGAAGCCAAGGCTGTCAGTTTCTAAGCATTGAGAAGCCCAGGAAGATATACTACGGTTACAATTGAGCTTTTTTGGTATTTTCATATATATCCTTTGGAAGAAAAATACTTGCGGAGTTAGTGTTAAATTCACTGATCTCTTCAGAAGTAAAACTTCTGTATTTCACAACAGTTTGCTGAATAACATGTATTGCATACTTTGTGTTAAAATATTGAATCATTCATCCATAGAGAACCAGTTGTTAATAATCTGGCTGTTCAATTAGTGTTTGCAGGGCTTCAAAATCAAGACAGAAGCAAAGGACAAAGTTTTGCTTCCCATGCTGCATGAAGTGTTGCATTAGTCTGCTCCCATACAGTGCATTAATCTCACTGTCAGGAAATGTCAGGCTCCCTAGAGCAAGCAGAGATTTGTTTTTTGGCCTGCTGTCCTGTTTGTCGTAATTATTCAAATCAAGTACCACCTGGCAGTCACTTTCATTGTTACCTTGTCTGGAGAATAGGTTTTTCTATATGGAGATCAGGATGCCCTGTGCCTTAAAGGATCCAGTCCACTGTGCTGTATATACTGTGGTGGTTTTTTTTTTTTACTGTTCGTATTTTGTGTGAACATGCACTGATCTGGGGACTGACAACTTGGTTAATTGCCAGGTGGGCAAACTTCAGCTGGGCTGGAATAGATGAGGTTTTGTTTTAGGTTTTAAAATAATGAAGAGAAAACAACAACAACAAAAAAACCGACCGTGTAAGTTCAAGCTGCAAAATGAGGATGTGCTGCAGTATGCAGGGGACGTTTTGAAATAAGTATTTTTTTCCTATGAATGCACAGATGCAAAAATATAAGAATACTTACATTATAATTTTAGCCCAGCTTGAGCTAAAATATGAATTCTTTCCAGAACACTCTGTAAACTGCCAAAAGATAACCTCAGTTTGTTAAGCAAAAGCTCTCAGACTCTGCTGGTCTTCCCACCTGCATGGAAGAAAAGGACAAGAGGTCTTTGTGCTGGCGAGAGCAGATTGGTTTAACCGTCACATGAGAGGAAGATAGCTGTTTCTGCTTTTAGAGAACAAGTACAGATTGTGAGGCCTTCACTGTTGTGTTACATTGTTCATGAATTGGAGTCCAAGAGCCTCTAAAAGACTTTTTTTGTATCAGTTGGGAAGTTAATCGTGCCTATATAGACAAATGAAATACTGTGCCATTCTTTCACTGCTGCAGTAGTGTTTTCTGTGTTGTATACACTATATTCATGCAAGAGAAATGGTCCATGGCTAATACAAAAAGCAGGCTATATATTTTTAACTTGCACCTGTATATGTGTGTGTATTGCACATATATGTGCGTGTGTGTGTAAATATATACACATTTTTTGAGCTTTGCTGTTTTTATGCAAAGATTTGTCTTTGGACTTTTTTTTTAAACTGAAGATAAAAATGTGAAATCAGCCCAGTGTAAGATTAGACAACAGCTGTTTTTTCCCTGTTCTAAGCTTTTAGGCACATTTGGACTCCTCCTGCTGCTGTAATGTCTCTTCTGTTAATGAAGAATCACTTGTTCTTATGTCTCTTTCTTGAAAACAATAGTATAATTTCAGTGCAGAAACAAAAGTAATTTGTATGTCCCTTGCTTTAGTTTTGAACATAAAGCTTACCACTTGTCTTGGGGATGGGGAGTAAATTCTTTGGTGGATTGTTTTCCTATTTATAAACTCTTTTAAGTCTTTAATCATTAGACACAGTTCTGAGTCTAAAATCAGTTATTAATGGTAGATTTAGATGTTGCTTGAAAGAAAATGTACTTTGTTTACAGTATCCATCTGCTTATTACATTTCAGTACTGAACAGGAAGAGTTATTTCCTGCCTCAGAATACTTGGTTTCCTTTGTCTCTACAATAAGAGAAGAAAAAACAAGAGGGTTCTCTTTCTGATCAGTAAAACATTCTAATTCTTCAAAGTCCAAATTTGTAATAAATGAACCTCATTATACACTGCTTATTAACACAGACGTTGTAATTTTAACATCTTTTTATTCCAGGGAATGTTGTGAGGAGTGTGTTGTAGGTCATGGGGCATACAATACATGAATGCAGTTTTAGCTGCACGGCTAATTATTTTAGATGTTGAAGACTGCAGGTGTGAAAGCAGCAATTGTGATTATGCAGCTGCTTCTCATTGTAGCTAAATTATCTAGCACTATCTTCCTCTTTAGGTTGTGACTTTATTTTTTGAAATAAAACTTCATCCTGAGAATTGGCTTAATAAAGCCTGCATAAAGACAAGTAACATCAAGAAGGTGGGAAGGGATCATGTGCTGCTGCTTAAGAATGTGGTTTTCTGGGTGATTTAGCAGATAGCTCAACAGAATCAGGAAATCTTCTAGGCTGCTTGTATTTGTTTTTCAGTGGCTGAGATAATTTTTTTTTGCTTTCGTGTTGTTGCCAGCAGTTCCAAGCAGCCAGGTTGCTGTAGGTCAAAAAAGTACAATCCAGATGAATTACACTTTCATTTTACGGATGTGAACTTGCTGTGAATTTTGTTTTTCACTTGGAGCGCTTTTGAGCCATTAGCCACTGAAAGCAGTTTTCAGGGGCAGAAACCTTACTTTCATGACTTCTGTGCCTGGCACACTAGTACATATACTCTGTGTATTAGTTCACAAGCCCTCTTTTTTTGAGGAGGTGTTTATGTGTGGGAAGAGGCACTATAAATCGCCTGCTTGAGCACCCAGTGAAGATGTAAGTTTGTCAGCTTTCTTTTACGTGTGTTTTGTAAGCTATTTTAAAATTAAAAGTGGCGAGTTTTGAATTGTCAGTGCATGCAAGAGCCATCACAGCACTTCTGAAACTGCTGCAGAATAATCTGATATATAGGGTAATTTTTGTATTGATTTAACATATACAAAGATCTCTGTTTTCAGTGGATGTCCGATGTTACAAGCATGACACACGTTTTGAAGAAATGCACCTCAAAGCTGCTGTTCTGCAAACTGAAGAACAGTGCATTAGTTGCAGCAATTCTTAAAAGGTTTACTGCAGTGAGTTGGAAGTGATGTTGTAGTAGGTACATTGAAAGGAGAGGTAGAATAGGATGGCACAACGTTTAAGAATGCTATGGTATTAACCTTAACTAAAAATAACTGTATGACTGTAATTTTTTTCTTTGCTGTAGTCGTGACATGGAGAATAAAGAAACCCTCAGGGGGTTGCAGAAGATGGATGACCGCCCAGAAGAGCGCATGATCAGGGAGAAACTCAAGGCAACGTGTATGCCAGCCTGGAAGCATGAATGGCTGGAAAGAAGAAGTAGGAGAGGCCCGGTGGTAAGTGACATTGAAGGAAGGACATTAACTGTAACTATTATAAATAAAAGTTCCTTAAGTTTTTCTTTTAGAAACCTCTTTATCGTAAGAATTTGCAGCTCTTATTAGTGATCTTCCTGTTCATTTTTTAGCTGTTTGACAGGAAACTGTAGCTGACTTTCTGAAATGTACATGTTTGTTAAACTCTATTAAAAAAAACAAACAAATATATAGCTGTGCTGCTGATTCAGTAGTATAAAACTACTGTGGCAGTACTGCCCTCTAATGTCAGCAGCTGTTGTAGCTTTTTCTCCTTACATGAAAATGTCAGTGCAGAACTGCACAGTAGTGTTTTGCACTCTGTTCCTTTTTAAAGATTTTATTACTTTGTATTTCTGTAGCTTGAGAATGTTGAAATTTTCCAGGTGTAGTAATGTAATTGTGTGGCGTTTTTGTTACATGGAAAAAGAAAAATCACCCTGCAAGTGTACTAGAAGCTAAAAGAAACAAACAAACCTGAGTAACTCCTTTACATAAGTCTCAACTCAGCTAAAATTTGTTTGCCAGGCATCTGTTTTAGCTTCTTTGAGTATTACTTTTTGTATTAATAGCTCAGAAGTAATTTTAGAATGATAGAATCACAGAATATCCTGACTTGGAAGGGACCCACAGGGATCACGGAGTCCAACACTTGACTCCGCACAAGACCACTGAAAATCGAAATCTATGTTTGAGAGCAGTGTTCAAATGCTGCTTGAACTCCAGCAGCTTGGGGTTTGTGACCCCTGCTCTGGGCAGCCTGTTCCAGGGCCTTAGCGCCCTCTGATGCAGAACCTGCCCCTAATCCCCGATCCTCGCCTGGCACAGCTCCATGCTGTTCACTCAGGTCCTCTTTCAATGAATTTTATTTTTATGATATTGCAGGCAGATCAAACCCAGTACTTATTAAACACAGTTGCAATTCTAAAACTAACTAATGCTGGGTAACTAATAGTAATTAGTTGCATATGAGTGTAGTTGCATTAACGTGACTCCCTCTGTGACTTGATGGGAATGCTCAATTAAACATCATCTGATGCATTATGCAAGTTTACTGTATTGGTAACTTTCTGTAATAAGAGTGCTGAAAATATTTAATGTACAAAAAATCCAATACCTTAAAAGCTCTAATAGAAAAGATTTTTTTTATTTGAATTTTTTCATTGTATCATGGTTACTGCATTCCTTGAAATTGATTCCCTATTTAACCTGCTTCCTTTGAGGTGTCTGGGTTTTTAGTATAACTTTCTGGCTCCAGGTTCTGTTATTACCGCTTTAATGTTTAGGTTTTTCTCAAGTTGTAGCTGTGGTTAATTATAATTTGCCCATGAACTTACATTCTGACTTTCCAGGAAGGAAAAAGTATTATGGCAATCTGTAGGGGAAAAAAAAAAAAGTTCGCTTTTTAAATACTTCTATATGCTGTTTACTTTCATAATCCAAGAGCAATATATTTAAAAACAGCAACAACAAAGGTTCCCAAAAAGTTCTGATTTGCAAGTAGTACGCATTCAATGTGATGATGTTGTAAAGTGAATCGGCAGTGCTCAGATCATGGGTAAAAATGTAGGCCTTTACTCTCTCAGACAGCATGAGGCCACAAGCTAATTATATAATGCTAGCAAAATAAGTTTTGATGTATTTGTATTCTTCAATATAATTAAATATTTCTAACACTTACGGTTTAATTCCTGCCAAGGTGGTGAAACCTATCCCTGTGAAGGGAGATGGATCTGAAATGAACAAGCTATCTCTAGAACCTCAATCTGAAGGACAAAGCACTTCTTCACCCACGCAGAAAGGAAGGCGTAGTCCTTCTCCTAGCAGTTCTTCTTCATCATCCTCTCGGACTGTTAAATCTGAATCACCGGGTGTTAGAAGAAAAAGGGTATCTCCAGTACCTGTAAGTTGCAAGCTGTGATGTAATGACAGAACTGAGTATGTTCTGCAATCTTTTGCTTAAAAAGAGGCCATTAGTACACCATCCTCAGTGATTAGAAGAAGATGCTGATATAGTGGGGTTATGACACAGCATCACTTGAGAGATATGCAGAGCATATATCATGTTACATTTCTCTTATGCATGGAATTTTAGTCTCTGCTCTTAGGTGTGTTTCTTCTTTTTAATTCTGTCATCCTCTCAGGAGTTTTTCTATAGGAAATAAGGAAATACAGGCATGCATGTGTAGTGAAGACCACCACATCTGATATTCCGTTCGTAACTTGTCACCCTGCCTGCAAGGACTACTTTCTGTCCCCGGTCACCTCGTCGCATTTACACATCAATATGATGAGCGGCAAAATGGCGTTTATTGTTAAAAGCTACAGAACTATATAGTATATCTTATCTTTTACTAGACTGTTCCAGAAGCTCACGCAGGCCCCTGGCCAATCATATTGAATATCCCGCTCTGGCCACTCTCTTCCGAAAGGCCATACACGGAGTTGTTATACACCTTGTTATGAAAACAAAGAAGGACAGTCTCTCCTTCTTACGTCACGGGTTCAAGTAAAGTAGGTGAACCAATAGCAAGCATATGAGGAAGGACCTTCCCCGTTACAGCCCGAGTACTCCATAACATGCCTACTACCACATGCATGTTCTCCTAGCTTGATTTGAACAAGGAGGTGCTGTGAGTTTGTTTTTTCTGTAGTTTTGCATGTCTGCTTTCCAGACAGGAATATTCCTTTGAGGGTAGGATTGTTGATTAGAGTAAGAGCCCTGTAGAAAAGAGTTACCAGTATGCTACTTGTGATCCTCTTTTTGAGGACTGATGTTTACACAGAAGTTGGGGATGTTTTAGGTATGTGCATTCTTAAAAAATAAAAGCTGTACTGTTATGATCAAGAAAATATGGAATTAAGTGTTTTAAGCATTTAGAACTCACTTGATTAGAGAAGCTTGAGAATATGATATTTTGAGGAATAATATTTAACAGATATTACCAGCATACTCATTCACAGCTGAACTTGCTGGTTTGTGCAATTAGACAAGGAATAATAGCTTTCACTGTCCTATTGTTCTAAACAAGGTTTCCAAAATCACTAAAATATGTACTGCTGTTCCACTAAACCTAGAGATGAAGATCACATGGTAAAGCACCGTAGAACAACTTTTTTCCTCTTGATGAGAGAAATTCAAATGTTAAGTTGTTCATCTTTTTGTTATTAACCTTTTTAATGAAAAAAACTTGAAGACATCTTTTACTTAAGTAATGGAGGTTAATTGAATTATGACCTTCTGCATTGTAACTTATAATTCAGATTGGATCTGTATCAAAGCAGGAGTTTAGAAATTGGATAGAATCATGAAAGCATTTCATAATGTTAGAAACATGAAGAATTTAAATGAAGACACTTGTAATTAAAAGATTTTGACTGTTGATTTTTGTTTTCCATTATCAAAAATAATCTTCTGAGCCAGTAGTTGCGCTAGTGGTGTAAAGGATAGGGAGCTGTATTCCTTTTCCTTTTCTTTGAAATTTCTTGAAGTCAACTCCTCATTGGCTTGAATATTTGTTTTGTACACTGTAGTCATAGGATTTCATCACCAATTTAATATATTAGCATTATAAACTTACTTAATAACTTGTTGTATTGAGTCACAAGCTGAAGATCTTCGTGTTGAATTATACCTGCCAATTTAGTAGTAATAAGGTAAGGTTATCAGTGAAGACATGTATGTTGAAGCAACTTAAGATTCCTGTTCTGACATAATGCCAGACAAAATTTCAGTTACAAAGTTTTAGTTTTTCTTCTGCACTCTAGTTCTGATTTAGAAGAAGATTACTTTCTTTAAATTCCTGTAGTCTAATCAGGTTATAGTTTCTTCGGGTCTAGAGGGACTCACCATTCTGAAAAAATACATAGAAACTTTCTACTGTCATGAGTATGATGGAACCACTTGTGTAGTTTCAGAGTGGACGAATAACACCACCTCGAAGAGCCCCCTCTCCAGATGGCTTCTCTCCATACAGCCCTGAGGAAACAAGTCGTCGCGTCAACAAAGTTATGCGAGCTAGGCTGTACCTGCTGCAGCAGATAGGACCCAACTCTTTCTTAATTGGAGGAGATAGCCCTGATAATAAATACAGAGTGTTTATTGGACCTCAGGTAAGGAACATTTGTGCTGTCTGTGGCTTTTACTAATTTATAGTTTATTTTGGAAAACTGTACAAAAACAAGTTAGATAATTCACAAGTCTGTGGTAATCATTCTGTAATGTTTGAAAGATGTGATCTGTGCTTATATAGCATAACGATCAGCTTGTATTTTTGTCAGATCTGTGTCAAGTACTATTTTTGTTCAGGGTCCTCTTAAGAAAACAACTAGTTAAAAAAGTCTTCACTGATGTAGGAATAAGAGATATATAGGGTAAGTGGCTTCTTAAATGTCTTATTAAGCATTTTTTGCTAAAATGTGGCCACTTAATTTCCTAGTTTCTCAAAATGAAAAGCTTTCTTTCCTTTATTTGTGGAGTACATGTATATGACAAGCAATGTCACAATTCCTCTAATGCAGTGATACTATAGTTAATATCAATGAAGAGGTTCTTTTTTGAGACTTTCATAGTACCACTGTGATTCTGCATTGGAGATTGTCTAGGTTTTGGTGTAAACAGAAGAATCTGATTTAAGTTTATGTAGTTTATGACTACATGCATACATTCCTTTTAGCATGGAGAGTAGTAGCAACTTTCAGTTTATTTAAAAAAAAAAAAGAAGAAGAAGAAGAAGAAAGACCAATACTATAATTGTCTGATCTTTTTCATATATGTTCCTGAATGATGTTTTGGGAATTCTGTAAGGCCATGTAAGATGGTATTTATGTCCATATATGAAATACTGTTTTGCATTAAATTATCTGTTTAAAATAAAAAACCACCACCACCAACAACAAAAAAATTGGTTTAATGGGCCTTCCTAATATACACCTCCATGATGCACCTCAGTGTGGAAAAATGATCCATGTAACTATAAAGTCAGTGAAGTCCTAGCATGTGCTTTTCTTCTCAGACATGTAGCTGTGGCCGTGGGACATTTTGTATTCATCTGCTCTTCGTTATGCTGCGAGTGTTCCAGCTTGAACCCTCAGACCCAATGCTGTGGAGAAAGACACTGAAAAATTTTGAGGTAATCAATGATCTATAGATCTAATGGCAGATCTAAAATATTGCTCCAGGTAAAAGTCTTTAGGATACTATCTTAAAAATGCTGAAAAGTATTGTATTTCTAAGCAACAAGATTGTGATTTTTAATTGTTTTTGATTTAGTCTTAAGTGTGGGTAGAAAAAAAATCTGCAAATTAAAGGTGTAACTAAAAGGGTTGGTAGACCACTAAAGTGAATGATTCAAATCTCAGATTTTCTAGTTAAACTTATATCTATTTCTGATTAGTTGTGAGGTAAATAGAAGGAGGGGTATTCAGATGTGTTTCCTTAAATCTTTTAATTACTCTTAACAAGTAAATAGATTTTTACTGTAAATAATGTTTCTTGTGAACTATTATAACAAGACTTATGAACTTCTGCTACTTCTGCTGGTAATGTGTTATTGTGAAAGTCAACAGATCCCTTTTAGCCGTAGTTAAGCTTCCATAATGTTGCCTTTAAATATAAGCTATTCATAGTATAAATACGACTGTTGCTATCTTTTTCTGATGTTAGGTTGAGAGTTTGTTCCAGAAATATCACAGTAGGCGTAGCTCGAGGATCAAAGCTCCATCTCGTAACACCATCCAGAAGTTTGTCTCACGCATGTCAAATTCTCATACATTATCATCTAGTACTTCTACATCTAGTTCAGAAAACAGGTTAGTATTTTTCTAAAGGAATTAAAAGCTTTAATTTTGTAGGTTTTTTTTTCTAATTTTGAAGGTTTAGAATCACCTACATTCTTTTTGTTCAAAGCTACTTTCATTTCAGGCCATGTTAAATCTTTATATTTGCAAACTTATGCATATGTTAGTCATTGTGATACGAAACGGGCATATTTGCTTTATACCTTTCTGTTTGAAAGTTGCTAAGTTAAGAGTTATTTTTACCCTTTATTAGTTTAGGAAACAAACTTTAGAAATGTGTTTATATGTAAGACTGAATTGTATATTAACTTCATACACTTTTATTTGTTCACATACAGCAGTTTGCAAATGTTGACAAGTGAAGAAACGGGATTTCAATTTATTCTCTTTTCCTAATAAATTGATACTACTTTGGAGATACACTTGTGCATGTGAGAATACACTGAAAATTTTCTGGGTAAACACACTTGTGTGCATGTAAACACATACTAAAATATGTATGTAAACATATGCTCACGTGTTTAAATGTATTTTCAAAGAACTCTTCATGAAAAATGAGTGATTAAGTTATTTTGAAGGGAGTTATTCAACTAGTATGATTTTTCTATTTTATACTATGTTAAAATGTCTTTATTTCAGTTTTTTTTTTTTCAGCTATTCGGATGCTCTCGCTTGTCCTTTTCTTGATTTTGCAGAGATCTTGTTTCTTGAAGAAATAATCTGTGATTTGAATTAGTGGGTTGAGTGAACAAGACATCCTCTAGAGATGCCAAACTACAGATGGCAACCAGAACTGAGGCTTTCTTAAGTGTAAAGTGATACCTAATATAAGGACTACCTTGATATGTTAGTGATAATACTCACATGGTTAGATGAATATATTCAGACAGGTTTATAATTCTGATGTACAGACTGTGACCTTAGTTTCCCACTGTCTGTTTTCCCAAACTGTGTCATTATAAATAAATTACATAAACAAACCAGTCAAATACATAAATTACTCTAGCACCATTTATCTTGTCAGTTCCTTTAATTCTATACCTTGTCTGGAGAGATGTATTTCTTTCATTGGGATGGCTTTATTGAATTGTGAACTTCACTAATTCTTGTTATCGGCAGGATAAAATATTTTTCAGCTACTTACCAGTATACCTCGTAGCCACTGTGTAGTTCCTAGCACTACTGGTGCAGTGAGACAGGTTGCCATTTTGTGTGTCTGTGTTTGCATTACAGAAGTACTGGAGAACATTGGGCATCAGATTCATTTAAGACAAAACTTCCTTTAGTTCCGATGTTTGCTATGATTTCCAGTTAAATTTAGTTCAGTGCTAGTTCTTTAAAAATAAGTTTTAAATTAATACTTGCGTTTTTGTACATGCTGTAGTGGTTATTTTTTCCTTGAAAAATCCACAAAAATAACATTGCAGTGGAAAAAAATTATGTCAGCAGTTTGCAAAGAAATAGAAACAAATGTGCACAAAATAGTTTTGTTTTAAAAACTACTGTTGCTGAACAAATACAGGATTTCTGCAAACTTCCAGACATACACCAACTGTTACTTAAATCGGTAGTATGGATAATCAGTTTAGTACATTCAAGAAATATTCCAGAATGTTAAATCTGTTTTCCACTAAATGTTATCTAAATTTAAAATATTTTTTTCTTTTGAAATCTCTGGTTACAGTAACTTAAAAGTGGGGGTAAATAAAATGGAGTTAACATGCGGAATAGGAGATTTTTTTAAATTAATTTACATGAGTTATGTTGGTATGTTAGTATTTATGCAAACCTACTACATGGGTTTCTGTCAGTGTCAGAGACTCAGATGGTTTTATTGTTTTTTACATGTGCTCATCAAATAGTCTTTAGCCCAATACAGAAATCTGTAAATACAGTCTCACAACTCAATGCTCTGAAAGGAGTTATGATAGAAAAAAAATGTGCGTAGCTTTCAAAATCTCAACCTTTTTAAGTTTTCAAAACTGAATACTAATTGAAAAAGCAAAGCTTAGTTTGTTTGAGGAAGCCTTAGAAGAGATAAAAATGTAAGTGCTGGACCTTTCTGTCAGTTAATATCTGAGCTAGTTTGGAAACGTGTCATACATTTTGTGACTTTTCATTTCAACAAACTGTAATCTGTACTCTGCGTATTCAAAAATTTGGTTGCTTATTTATTGAGACCAAGGATTATGAAAGTTATTCTGAGTAGCATATAGTCATTTAGAAGTGACTGTAATTTAATCTTTCTAACTGCTGAAACCTGTTCTGAATTCTGATAGGCTATTTTAACAATCACAAACATATATATATATATTTTTTTTTTAATAGTATGAAAGATGAAGAAGAGCAGATGTGCCCCATTTGTTTGTTAGGCATGCTGGATGAAGAGAGCCTGACTGTATGTGAAGATGGCTGCAGGAACAAATTACACCACCACTGCATGTCAATATGTATGTTGTCATCTTTGTCTTATTAAATTCTGGCAACTCTAAATATGCAAAAGTATACAGTTTAGTGTAATCTAGTGTGAGTTTTGTAGATTTTGTATTTAAAAGTGGGGAAAAAAATGCCCACAAAACCAGAAACCTGCTCTTTGGTGATGACTGTAGCTCTTTGTGAGGCTTTGGTACCATTCAGATACCACTGATATGCATATTTTTATCAGTTATTCACAAATCGAGCTTGTAATTTAGTGCTTTGAGAAGGAAGTTAACTGCAGGGCTAAAAGTTAGATCCTTTATTTACCTGAATGAAAAGACTGTCCAATTAAGGTAAGGTTAGGAGCAGACTTTTACTCCTCTGTGACTTGCCATTAGAATGCATGAAAGTCATCCCCTCTAACCTTGGATTATGTCGTGAATTAGGAGTACTTGTACAATCTACATTAAGTGAAGTATATAAATAATTTGCTTCAACAAATAAACTTCAGCGTCTTGTATGTTTGTACATAAAAAAGATACTACTACTATTAGAGGCATGAAAAGACCCGTATTTCAGTTCATAACTTTCTATTGTTTACAATTACAGTGCCAAAGTGAAGCATTTCTGTTTGCAGAAATGTTTAAGTGCACATGTTTATCGGAGTGCTTCACATGGTTTAGTTTAGAAGTTTCAGTTAGAAACTGAATTTTTTTCAGTAAAACTTAGATATATATTAATGCCATCTTCTGGTTCTATACGCTGGAAAACTGGTAAACATTGTTATCCTGTTGCATTTATCCAGGGGCAGAAGAATGTAGAAGAAACAGAGAGCCACTTATATGTCCTCTTTGTAGATCTAAATGGAGATCTCATGATTTTTACAGGTAGGCATTCAGTCTGAATGTAACTATCTGTTTCTGGATCTCTAGATACATTCTTAAATGTGGTGTTCACCTTGGTCAGTGCTTCATTTGTTAATCTGTGTTCTTTGCTGTTGTTGTTAATCTGCAGTCATGAATTGCCAAGCCCTGTGGATTCTTCTGTTCTCCATGTGATTCAACAACAAACTCAACAGCAATCTACAGTTGGATCACAGAGGAGAACCCAAGATAGCAATTTTAACCTTACTCATTATGGGGTCCAGCAGATTCCTTCTGCCTATAAAGATTTAGCTGAGCCGTGGATTCAGGTAATTTTACAATGTAAAAGAAGCTTCAAATGTAAAAACTGATTTTGAACCGTTTTGCTAAATTTGTTCTTAGCAAATATAATATTTGCACACAATAAATGCAGAACGACTTGCATTTCCTTCAGAAGAAGCTATGATCATTGAGCTTAATGGCCAGCAAAGAAGTAGGGTTCCACAATATTCGTTCCTACTACTGTTATTAATCACTGTAGGAGCTTTCTTCTAAAAAAGCTTGGAATAAGAGGTATCGGGTTAGGATTTGGAAGCAACTAATCTCGAGTATCTTGTCCATATAGGTATTTTATTAGTTCTAGGTTAACCACCAAACTGGGCTATATTGTGATTAAATTATTTGCCTGAATTAAAAAATGACTCTGAAGAGGACTGATCACTTGTTGTATATTTTAAACTTCCTGAGGTAGTCTAGCAAAACATTATTTGACCACCTTCGTATCTTATCATAAAAATCATAGAACAATTTGGGTTGGAAGGGACCTTAAAGGTAATATCGTTCCAACACCCCTGCTGTAGGCAGAGTTGCCACCCAGCAGATCAGGCTGCCTAGGGCCCCATCCAACCCAGCCTTTAATGCCGTGAGGGATGGAGGCATCCACAGCTTCTCTGGGCAGCCTGTTCCAATGCCTTTCCCCCCCGTGAAGAATTTCTTTCTACTCTAAATTTACCCTTTTTTTTAGTTAGTCGTTACCCCTTGTCCTATCCTTACACTTCCTGATAAAGAATCCTTCCACATCTTTCCTGTAGGCCACCCTTAGGTTGCTGGTCTCCCTGTAGTCTTCTCCAGGCTGAACAACCCTAGTTCTCCCATCCTGTCTTCATGGAGGAGGTTCTCCAGCCCTTTGATCATCCTTGTGGCCCTCCTGGACCCTCTCCAACAATTCCATGTTCTTCTTGTGCTGGGGATCCCAGAGTTGAATGCAGTACTCAGTGTGGAATCTCAAAGAGCAGAGTAAAGGGGGACAGTCACCTCCCTCAACTTGCTGGTCATCATTCGTTTGATATAGCCCAGGATATGTTTGTCTTTCTGGGTTGTAAACCCAGATGTTGCTGACGTGTGCCAAGTTTTTCATCCACCATCACCGAGAAGTTCTTCTCCTTGGGGCTCTTTTCTATTCATTTATTGCCCAGCCTATATTCATGTTTAGGATTGCCCTGACCTAGGTGCAGAACCTTGCACTTAGTGTTGTTGAACTGCATGTTGTTTGCAAATTGAGATACAGCCATGATAGGATTCTGATGTATGACTGTCTAATCTTGGCAAGATTCTAGAGTATCCATTAACAATTCTAAAAATTATTCTGAATCCTGTCAGCTTTATAGTTAATTATTACTGGAAAAAATACCTGCCAATTTGCTTAAGAAAAATAGTTTTCCCAGTGTTTTTGTTTTCTTTTTTTGTTTTCAGACTTCATCTTGGGCCTCCTGTTGAAGGTTCTTGTAACAAAAGTAGTACTCCTAATTTTGCTCTAATTGTGCAAGGGTCACATAAATACAGATACAGGATAATTTGTTGCCTATGTTTCTGCTGTATCTTTTGTCAAAAATAGCTGGACCTGTTTTTCAGGTTTGTTTATATCATTGTCTAAAACCAGACTGCATTACTGTGTAATTGAAGTATAGTGAATTAAACTAGCCATACCATCATCCACCCCCCACTTGTCCTTGCAGAATTTTTGGAGAGCTGAAGACTCGTTATTTATGACAGTTAATTTAGATCATAGGTTTTGGTTTTTTAAGATAGTATAACCTCTGGCCTATAACTTCTGGCTGACAGATGTCTTACGGTGATTTTTCTCCAGTTGTGATGTTATTCAACTTAACTCATATAAGGTTACTTTCTATTTGGCAGGTATTTGGAATTGAGTTAGTTGGCTGCTTGTTTTCTCGAAACTGGAATATAAGAGAGATGGCACTTAGACGTCTTTCCCATGATGTTAGTGGTGCTCTATTACTGGCTAATGGTGAAAGCACTGGAAATTCTGGAAATAGCAATGGAAGCAACACAAGCGCTGGAGCTTTGGGAATAGTGAGTGGGTCATCTCAGGCCAGCGTCTCAGGAGATGTTGTGGTGGAATCTTGCTGCAGCGTGCTATCCATGGTCTGTGCTGACCCTGTCTACAAAGTGTATGTTGCTGCTTTAGTAAGTAGTTGTTTACTCACTGTATTCTAGTTTCTTCATTTTTGAAGGGATAGGAGATGTATGAAGTCAGGAATCCTAATTATTGTTGTTAAGCATTACGTGTGACTTGACTATTAACTACCATCTGAAAACAGAATGGGTAGTCCTCAGCAAGAGTGCATTGGCATGTCTCCACTGGCCAAACATACAGAAATGATTATTACTGGCAGTAATTGTATGACTGTGTCCTTTCCACTCTCAAAAAATATATTACTAATTTCAACAGTGGATACCTATTTAGCTGTTTATCCGTTTAACATTTCAATAATATTTTTAATTTATATGAAAATTATTATAAATTATATTAACTTATATGAAATTATTCACATTAATTAAAAAATGTATAGCTAATCTCATATTTACTGATTTTTCTCCCTTCTCTTAGAAAACCTTAAGAGCCATGCTGGTCTATACTCCTTGTCATAGTTTGGCAGAAAGGACTAAACTACAGCGACTTCTTAAGCCAGTTGTAGAGACAATATTAGTTAAATGTGCAGATGCCAACAGGTATGGTGACCCATTAACTTCAAATTTATTTTGGGTTGTTACTGAAATGTCTTGAATCTTCATCTGTTGATATTTTGTGTGAAACAAGAAGAGCATTTATAAGATGTGGTGAAGTAAAATATGTGAATGATAAGTGTAACTGTACCATAATATGGTTTTGTTAGTTTAGTTGCTCCAGCCAACTTCAGTCTTGAAGGATATAGGTTTTGAGCACATCTGATTATATTTGTCCAGCATTTAGAGATCTTAAATGATGCTTTGCTTTCCTAAAGATCTTTTCCCTTAAAAATTAAGAAAGATACGTTGGGTGAAGTCATCAGCCAGGCTTTGTCTTCCTGTCCTGAACTACTCTATCTGCTCTGCCAGACCAACCATTTTTTCAGCTGTAGAGTTGCAGAATATAATCACTGTGATCATTATCTCTTCCAGTTTAATTCATCATAACCAGCATTTCTTCTAAAACCAGCTAGAGATGGTCCCTCCCTCTACCAGCAATGGTCTAACAGCCAAACATGTAAAATTTAAGAAGAGAAATTAAACTGTTCCTTTTGTTGCTGGATTTCTGAGTTTAGCCTGTGCTTACAAGAGCAGAAGGTCCTAATGTGCAGCTGATTGATTTATTCTATAAGAGATGGTTGCCTAAAGTTTCTAAGAGCTTGGGAAATGGGAATGTACTGAGAAACAGGGAAGCTGCTTCCTATTTTGTTTATTTGTTAGTGGTATATGTGAAGTTCCTGGGAATGTCCTTGTAAAAATATCACAACTGTTGGTAGCTTACAGATACTGAGTTATACATAGGTTACTCCAAAACTAATGCCTCCTATTTATTTCCGTGGAAAAAACAAGCATACAAAGAGCATAATAGCACTATTTCACTGAACAAATTCTTAGCAACAAAACACTATTTTTCAACATAGTTACTACCATTAACTGTGCATTTTTACCAGTTATGAACAAATGCCTGCAGGCCATCTTTGTGAAAATCTGCACCAGCAGAGGCGACCCGCTGTCTCTACTGTTGACGCACACCACTCACCACCTCACTATGCTCATATCCACTGATCTCTATCACTGTTCAGTAAGCATTGGTGACTGTTAATGGGTATTTTTATTTTCCACATGGAAGAATTCAGTGACGCTTTTGCTATATACATACTTCCATGTCAGACACCATTTTGTCAGAGTGCCCCTCTGCTGCCATCTGTCACACAGCAACAAAAATTAGCAGGACATTGGTGGGAAGGTTCAACCTCTACTGCTGTACCACCAACATCCACCTCTGACATCATGGGCCAACATAATGAAATAGGAGGTATTACTTTCGGAGCAGCCCTCATACAAATGAATTGGAATAAAATGAAGTCAATATCCAAATAAAACTCCCAGCAAATGATTACTCAGATGTTAAAATGTTTTTTTTCTGAAAACCATCAGCTAAAGGATTTACTTTTGGTTTGAATTTCTTGTAGTCGAACAAGTCAACTTTCAGTCTCAACGCTACTGGAGATGTGTAAAGGACAAGCAGGAGAGTTGGCAGTTGGGAGAGAAATACTTAAATCTGGTAATAATAGTTCTTCATATATAAATGGATTATAATTACAAGCAAATATACTGAAATTTTTTAAATTAAGTACAGAATTTATCCAAAACCAGCATGGCAAAGAGAATCATGTTGTTTTTTGGAGTTTGGGGTTGGGGTTATTTTGGGCACAGATATAATTCCATATAAAACTGTTGTGATCCTTATGAAATTTAAATTATGAATATATCTAATCCTTATTTTTATCAACTTTTTTTTAGGGTCCATTGGTATCGGCGGTGTTGATTATGTCTTAAATTGTATTCTTGCAACTGAAATTGAATCTAGCAACTGGCAAGCGCTACTGGGGAGACTTTGTCTTATAGACAGACTTCTGCTGGAATTTCCTGGTGAATTTTATCCTCACATTGTCTGTGGAGATGTTTTACAGGCTGATACCATAGTAGGCAGGTACTTGCTTATACTGTTTCATTAATATCTTCATAGTTGATTGTGTTGTTGGTGGTCTCTTCAAAAAATTGTGGGATGATGAATTCCTGTAAACAAATATTTACATGCAAAAGTGCACCTACTTTAGAGTAACTGGTAGCCATTTTCAGTTTCTGACCTGTCCAACAATTCTGAAGCAGCAATGCAAGCAGTAAGTCTTTTTCCTACTGCAGAACTGACAGCTAAATACATGGTCTTGAAATGGCTTTCTTAGCACAGGCTAATCAGAGCATATCACTTCATAAAACATTTTTTTTAATGTATTTATTTTTAATTACAGGTATAAGAAACTTCTTTCCCTCTTAAATTTTGCCTTGCTGTCAATTGACAATTCCCACTCAATGGTCGGTAAACTATCACGGAGAGTATTTTTGAGTTCAGCAAGAATGGTGGCAAGAGTGCCTCACGTTTTTGTAAAGCTGTTAGAAATGTTGAGTGTGACAAGCTCAACTCATTATGCAAGGATGCGTAGACGTCTGATGGCAATAGCAGATGAAATGGAAGTTGCAGAAGCCATCCAGCTAGGCATGGAAGAAATACAGTCTGGGGAATGTCGACATGAAGACTTTCTGCAGCTACCTGTACCAGATAACTCTCCAGAAGCTACAGAAGATAATACTCCTAACAATACTGTCCAGTTATCAGGGAA
Organism: Numida meleagris; assembly: GCF_002078875.1. NCBI lineage: Eukaryota > Metazoa > Chordata > Aves > Galliformes > Numididae > Numida > Numida meleagris. The sequence continues at coordinate 17,697,353 of NC_034438.1, forward strand.
AAGTGGGAAAGGTTTAAGTGACAAAAAACTGAGTGCCAGTCCAGAGGACATTTCTGAGACACTGGCTGGCCTTGCTGTGGGACTTCCTGTTTCATCAGTAACCACTGAGCAACCAAAGCCAGCTGTTCAAACAAAAGGAAAACCCTACAGTCAGTGTTTGAACTCTTCTCCCTCATCAAGTCATTCCCAGTCACTATTCCCAACACTTCTCTCTCCTTCAAACCCATCTGTACCAGCTGGCACTGTAACAGATGTCTCTAAACTCAGACCTCAGGGGTTCATTCCCTGCAAAGTCCCCTCACCTTCTCCTCAAACACAGCGGAAGCTTTCCCTCCAGTTTCAGAGAAGCTGCTCTGAAAATAAAGAACCAGATACGCTTTCTCCAGTTTTTACCCAAGCCAGGCCATTGCCATCTAGTCACATACACAGGCCAAAGCCATCACGACCCACTCCAAATGATATGAACAAGCAGGAAGAAACTTCAAAGAACAGTATGACACTTGACCTGAATGATACTGCACAGTGTGATGGCAACAGTAGTAACAGTAGTGCAGTTATACCAAGTGAAGAGACGGTGTTCACACCAGTAGATGAGAAATGTCGGTTGGATGTTAATGCGGAGCTCAACTCCAGTATTGAGGACCTACTTGAGGCCTCCATGCCAACAAGCGATGGCACAGTTACATTCAAGTCCGAAGTTGCAGTTCTTTCTCCTGAGAGGGCAGAAAATGATGATACTTACAAAGATGATGTAAATCATAATCAAAAATGCAAGGAAAAGATGGAAGCTGAAGAAGAGGAAGCTTTAGCTATTGCTATGGCAATGTCAGCATCTCAAGATGCCCTGCCAATAATTCCCCAACTACAGGTCGAAAATGGTGAAGATATCATAATTATTCAGCAGGATGTAAGTATACACATGGGAATTCAGAATAAACTCCTAAATTCGGGTTCCATAATTTAAGGTGATGATGGTGTGTTTTCAGAGTTACACAAACACAAATTGATCCAGTGTCCTCTCCTGTAAGTTGGAATATAAACAGTCTACAAGTTGAGGGTGCCACAGAGTCCTTCCATGGTTATTAACTAGTTTAGAGAAGGTATTTGGAAAGGAGATATGTACCTCTCTTTAAAATAGTGAAGAAGAAAGTGTAAAGAGGGGGAAGCAGAAAGTGAGAGTTAATTTTTTTTAGGAATAAAAATGTACTGGGTTTTAGTGTTGATTTATTTTAAAAGCCATCACGTAATACGAAATTAGTTTCTGAAAGAAAAAGTAGAGTAGGAAGAGATCTTCCTATCAGCATATATTGAAGGTGAAGCTGCAAGATAACTAAGAAATCTGAAGAGAAGTTCATTGTTTGCAAGAGTTCAAATCACAAGAAATAAGAATAGAGAAAGAAGCTTTATGAAAGCTCACAAAATGGTCAAGTATATTGACTTGAGGAAGTAAGGTACTGCGAGACTACACAGTAAAGGCAGCAGAATTGGTAGTGTTGCTGGAATGAAAGAATTATTTTTTGTGATAGCTTACATGAGATAACAACAGGTGAAGCAGGAGTAAATTAAGTGGAAAGTATAATTTTGGTTGTGCTAGGTTTTTAGAAATGAGATAATGAATAGAAAAGTCTGGGTCCTACTCATGTTTTTGTATCTTGCCTTTCACTTCCAGTTAGTAATGCAGAAGAAAAGCTCTGTTTTAACACACAGTAGAAATGTGTGGGTTGTGGAAGGACATGTGTTCATCCAAAATATGTATAATATTGCAATATAAGTAACTGTAAGGGAGAGAAGAAGCATATAAACTTGAGTATTGAATAGCCTTCAAAAACATAAACATTTTAGATGCATGCTAATAAAGAAATAAATGATTTGGAATTTAAATTGCAGACACCAGAAACTCTGCCTGGACATACCAAAGCAAAGCATCATTACAGGGAAGATGCAGAATGGCTTAAAGGTCAGCAAATTGGTCTTGGAGCTTTTTCTTCCTGCTACCAAGCTCAAGATGTAGGAACGGGGACATTAATGGCTGTAAAACAGGTAAATCTTTCATATTCTTGAATGTATTCTGCTTCTTTAATATTTCTGTGGGACATTCATATATGTAAAAGCCCTCTGCTCTCACAAACTGTTCCCTCTTTCTTCTGCTGTCACTTGTACTTACCTAACACATAATACAAACTCTGTGTGTGGTATTAACATAATATTCTCAGGTTTTTCTTTCTTTCTTTCTTAGAAATACTCTACTTTCTAATGTACATTTTGAAATATGTGTAATTGTTTTACTACGGCCGTTTTCATAGTTCTTCAAATGCATTTTTTGTTTTTATCAGATTTGCAAATCTGCGACAGAGGTAGGAATGGAGCACAGATTGCTCAGTTCCAAAGTGGTGCCCTGTTGGCCTAGTTTAAGCAGAGGAAAGTGAAGAGGGAATTTCCCCACTCCAGGCATTCTGTTGGTGTTTTCCAGAGGACTGTTCTTACTTCTCTATGACTGTCTCACATAGAGATTTATTCTCAGCAGAAGGGACTTTGAGATTCTTTAAAAGAACACTTGCAGCTTTTGGGTAGTGAACAGAGATGGAAAGACATCCATTCTCATTGCTGTACCAGTGGGTAAGAGGAGGGGACACAAATACAGAACTTGCAATTTTGTAAGGTAAATCATACAATCATAGAATCACAGAATGGCCCGGGTTGGAAAGGACCATAATAATCATCTAGTTTCAACCCCTCTGCTGTGGGCAGGGTCACCAGCCACTAGACCAGGCTGCCCAGAGCCACATCCAGCCTGGCCTTGAATGCCTCCAGGGATGGAGCATCCACAACCTCCTGGGGCAACCTGTTCCAGTGCGTCACCACCCTTAATTAATCTTAATAATTAATATTATTAATCTTAATATTGTATTTCAAAACAGGTGACATATGTCAGGAACACATCATCTGAGCAAGAAGAGGTAGTGGAAGCACTGAGGGAGGAAATACGGATGATGAGTCATCTAAACCATCCTAATATTATTCGCATGTTGGGTGCTACCTGTGAGAAGAGCAACTATAACCTCTTTATTGAATGGATGGCAGGTAAAAAGCTACGTGTGAAAAAATAATGAAAATATGTATTGGCTTGGAACTTTGTAGTTTCATACTGCAAAATATTCCATGGATTGCAAATTTATGTTTTCATTACTGATTCGAAAATTTGTGCTGATTAAAAAGGAAATAATTACTTACTAAATGGTCTAAGCTGTCAGAGCAGTATTCTTACTGTGAACCTTTTTTTAATTTGGAATTTTCCATGACTAATTTGCAGTTCAGAGCCCTTAAGAGAAATGTTATTACATTTTCCTCAATTTCTGCATCTAAAGGAGGATTTAAACTTTGATAGACACATATTTCAGCTTTCTGTTTCCAACTGTTGCATATTCTGTGTATCTCTAATTTTAAATGATTATTAAAAATAACTTTTTTTAGAAGGTTTACAGTTCCTCTCACTTGGTTGTTTCCCAGACATTTTCTTTAAAATCGTGTGAGGAAAATGCAAAGGCATTTGAGAACTTGCAGTAAATTTTTAATAATATGCAGCAGGTAGGATGCTTCAGGAAAAAACGTTCAAATATTAAATCTGTTAAGTGATTTTCATATCCTTTTTTTGAGAAGGAGCTTTATTTTATGAATTGAATTATATTGTTCCATTCTGGTTATCTAGAATACATTTGGTGTTTTATACATGCTTATTTCCTATGCAAGAAAGCATTGCACCTTAACTTACTTTCTTTGACATAAACCACTTAGCAATACCAGAGTGTTAACAAGCAGAAGCTCAAGTATGTGTTCTTTTCTGCATTGTGATTGTAATTTTTTTTTCTGAAATAATAGTACTTAGGTAATAAGTAGTTGGGAGCTAACTTTACATTATTCAGCACCAAGTTATTTTACATTACTTTGAAGGGCATGGTGGAAAATCCAAATCCTTGAGGATCTATATACCAGTTCTTGATATACTAATACTTTAATATATCTTTTAAGAATAGAATTCTTTTCTTAGGAAGTGTAAAAACCTCTAGCATAATAATATGCACAGTTCCAGGCAGAAAGTAATTAAATAGTCAAGTATGTTTCTTTTACCTAGAGAACTCCAATTTTAGGAGGGAGTACTACATTCTTCTATCATGAAATATAAATGTTGATAAATTCTATTCTTATCTTCTAGGGGGGTCAGTTGCTCATTTGTTGAGTAAATATGGAGCCTTCAAAGAATCGGTTATTATTAATTACACAGAACAACTGTTACGTGGCCTTTCTTACCTCCATGAGAATCAGATAATTCATAGAGACGTCAAAGGTAAGAATTACTTAGAATGTCTCTTAAAGCTTAATATTTTGAAAACAGCATCTCTTTGGCTTGAGACCTGTTGTTTCTCTTGGATACCATCTCAAGAATCCTATCTCTGTTGGGTTTGTCTGATCATACTTAGGAACCTTCACAGAAATTAATCAAAACATTCATAGCATTCCTAGGGGGATACTTGCTACTTGTGCCAATTATTTAGAAAAAATCAGTTTTCTGGATTTGTTCAAATAAAATATAATGTTGCCATACAGCTTTAGAGATCAGTTAGTTAAATTAATGTAAGTACATACTGTGAATTGATAGTAAAGTCTGTGAACAAGCCAAAAGAAGTCAGGTTTCATTGTATAAAAACATTTTGGGTTTTCTTCCATCATCCTAATCAAACATAAACATAGTTGTGCTGTTTGAACACAACTTGGGCTTTACTGGGAAATCTCAGTTCTATTAAAATTCCACCTTTAGTGTTGGTATAGCTGTCCACAAATAGGAGTTAGTTCCAGATAAGCAGCAACATAACAATAGTAAACACACTTGCCTTTTAATGTTCTTCCTTGAAATAGGAAAACTTTCATTTGCTGTCTAGTTCTCTTTAAGACATCTCCAATCTACCTAAGGACAAAATAAGTTTAAAATTCACAACATAGCTTCAGACACTGAAAACCTCCAGGGTTTTAAGTTGACATTTTCTTTCATTACTTGAGCTCCAGACATTGTTCCAGAATTCTGTGTTTGCCCTGCTTTGAAAGTTTGATTGCTTCTCTAAATCTCCTATGGCCTCAAGCTGTATTCAGTAGCATTTGGGCATAACAAAAAAAGGTGACATTATTACACTTACCCTTGACTGTAAGATTTCCTTCATTCTGAGGGTGGGGAACGTCAACCCATTCATAGTTTTGAAATTGGAAAATTGTCTGTTCATTCTTTTGCCTTTCAATAGAAAGCCAACTAGCAGTGTTTTTATTATGCTGTTGACAGGTGCCAATTTGCTAATTGACAGCACAGGTCATAGATTAAGAATTGCTGATTTTGGAGCTGCAGCCAGGTTGGCATCAAAAGGAACTGGTGCTGGGGAGTTTCAGGGACAGTTGTTGGGAACTATTGCATTTATGGCACCGGAGGTAAGAAACCAGTTTTGGAAATTACTTCAAAAAGCTGTTTGAACTCTGTTGTCTAATTCATACAGCCAAGTAAAAGGGAACTGCTATAAATGCTTCTAATGAATTTTAAATATACTAGTTCTAAATAGTAGGAGTGATTCCAACATAGTAATAGTGATTTCTCCTTCTTGTCAAAATTGTTACATGTGGTTCGTTGAAAGATATTTCATGATTATTTGACCATTTGGTCAAAAGACTGCAAGATTATTTGATTTGTCCTTCAATCAGGCACTATATTTTCTGGATCTCTGCAGCTGTCTAAGTTTAATGGCATTTACTGATCACTCTTAAGATAAAATGTTAATCAGAATGCACTTTATTGATTAAAAAAATTCTTTTTTTCTTAAAGTTAGGAGACTTTGCTGTAGGTAAACTGAGCTTTGATTTGTCTGTCTGTTCAGGTTCTGAGAGGTCAGCAGTATGGCAGGAGCTGTGATGTGTGGAGCGTTGGCTGTGTTGTTATAGAAATGGCATGTGCTAAACCTCCCTGGAATGCAGAGAAACACTCCAATCATCTTGCTCTGATCTTTAAGGTAAGGTTCTTTGTTGCTACAGTGGACACTAAACAATTATCATATGCAGCAGAGTGAATTTTATGGAAGTAAAAGTAGTAGAACTTGATGCAATGGCCCTTCTCTACACTGGAGCTCTTAGTACAAAAGAAATACTAATATCATACTAGTCATTTTGACTAATGACTTTTCTTTCTGAGCCACCTACAATAATATTTAGAAAAAGCTTTATTCTAATACACCTAATGCAACAGGGAAAAAAAAACAAATTAGGAATAGAGTTAATCAAATCTTCTTCCTGGAGTCAAGGGTTTGAACTGTTTCTTATGATCCTATAAAATATGGCAGTAAAATAAGTGTTTCTACTAAAGAACGTTTCTGTTTATATTCATATTTCATAGTGGGGAAGAAAAAGTAAAATGTGATGCTCCGTGACCGGATTTCGCTGAAAGTTACCTACCATTATGCCATTCTGTATATGAATATTGTCCCTCCCTTTTCTAGGTCATCCATATTTCTTACTAAAACCAATTAGATATATAGACATATACATACATCTGTATATAGTCTTCATTTTAAAATCTAGTTGAACTATAGGCTTGAGTGAAGAAAATACTCTCACAGGTAAAGAAAGTCATCAGCATCTTCACTGGGATGAGTAAAGAAGGTGTTTCCAGACTAGCAGAACTAGTACAGTAGTATTCAAATAAGAGAGAGAATCATCTTAATGAGTTGATGTCTGTGTGAATCTGATGGTGTCACTCAAGTGTTCTCAATCATTTTTCTCAGTCTTATCTAGAGAAAGTAAAAATCAATATGATGGGGAGCAACTTGCTTCCATCTGAGAAAGATCGAACGGAGCGATATTACATAATATGTTAAGCTAGTTACGTTCTCTTGCTTTGTCCTTACTACATTTCTGCTACCACCCTGAAGGACAATCTTATCTCTATGCTGGCTTCTGCTGTGCCAGTTAACACCAATGGCAAGGAGTAGACTAAGGAATACTCACAACTGTGGCCTGAGAGCCCCTTCTTATGTCCTGCCTTGCAATTGGTTGCTGCAGAATACTGGTGGAAGAATCAAAATGAGAGAAAGGTACAAGGAGAAAGGCAGACTGTGACAGGCATGTGTTCTTGGGGAAAGAGTCATAAAGGGAACTTGGGACCCATTTTATAAAGTGGCAGAAATTAATGTCCTATAAACTGCCGTGGGAACTATGCTGAGTGGATAAAAGCAGATAGCATAACTTTTCAGCTGAAAATGATCAGCTTGTTTATGGTTTGAGGGGAAGAGGTGGGGCTTTTAAGAGTCACTGACTTCTAAAGTTTTCCTTCTGTTCAGATTGCTAGTGCAACTACTGCTCCATCAATCCCTTCACATCTGTCTCCTGGTTTGAGGGATGTGACTCTCCGGTGTTTAGAACTCCAACCTCAGGACAGACCCCCATCGAGGGAGCTGCTGAAACACCCAGTCTTCCGTACTACATGGTAGCTACTTATGTGTAAGACTGATACACTGAAGAAGATGCTACTGAATATAAAATAACTGTCTTGCAGTGCAGTTAAGCACAGCAGCTTGTATTGTTCTGCTGGCCTTGATGACAGATACATCATGGACTTAAGGCCAGTGGAGGACCCTACCTAAGTATGTGATTGACAAATGGAGATATTTACCTAAACTCAGTATGCAACATTTCACAACTTGTGCAGAGATTTGTAAACTGTGCCTTTTCAAACACATGGCTCTATGTCAACGCAAAAGCATTTTTCTTTAAATCTGCATGATTATTTAGCAGTTAAGTGATTTTTATTTTATTTGGAGCACTTTTTCAGCAATATTAGCAGCTGAGGGGCTCAGGATCTATTTTAATATAACAATCACTGTTCCATTTCACATCATGTAGATGTAAGCAGAGGATTCTGCAATTAGGAAGTTCTGTATCTGTCTCTGACTATACAAATCTCTGTGTAAAAAATCAAAATGTTGATGGACACTTAAAAAAAAAAATAGCCTTCCTTAAAGCAGGCAGTTGTGGTCCACTGTGCATTTACTGCTGGCTGTGTAATTTCTTTTGAAATGAAAGTTTTGTGTTGTCATTGTATTTTTAACTTTCAGGTAATGGGGATATTTTAAAATAGTCTTTAGAAAAAGATGCAAACTGTCACTGAACATCTTGCTGACACAAGTTTTAAAACCAGATTTGCTGGAAATCTGAAATAAAATGCCATCCTCAAGTCAGTGTTTAAGGCTCTGACGGTATAGCTTATTAAAAAATAATAAAGATTGTTCTGCGTGAAACAGTTTAGATTCTGAATCATGTGAAAAGTTGTTTAGCCTTCTTTTCATGTGGCAAATTATGCAGAAGTTATGTCAAAGGTGCCAGACTCAGTTTCCATTGAGGTTTACAGGAGAGGTTCTGTACTTCAGTGGGAACAGGCGCCAACTATGAGTAAATCTCATTCTTTCTGTAACAACATTGAGGTCACGTTCTTCAATGATAACAATTTTTACCTGCTGTTTTCCTTCTGCCATACATCATCTATTTACTGTAGCTGTTAGTGATAATTTTATTTGAAAATGTTGGAAAAAAATATTACCATAAGAAAGGTATTTATTTTAACAAGAAATGATCTTGGACTTGAAAAGCAAGATAAAGTAAAATGTGAAGTAAAGCTTCACCTGTAGTGCAAAACTTGTGTTTTTAGCAGGTGTGTTTTTAAAACAGATTTTTAAAATTATTTTTAAGGCAGGTTTTTAGATTCTGATGCATGTAATTCTGAAGGAAAATGGCAGCTTTTCTTTTGCTTTTTTATGATGGGGATCTTTTTAAATCGAATATTGATTGTGTTTAATCCTTCAAAAAATACTGTTCGTGTTTTAACTCTTCAGAAGCCAGTTAAGTTGTTGGACTGAAACAGAATTGGTTATTTTTCAAAGACTCAGGATAAACTAAATAAGCTATAGTACATTTAAAAATGTACAATACAAATTGGAAGTGAAACATCTTAAAGATAAGTTTACAGGAATGATAGTGCTCATACTAAGTTTAAAAAAAAAAAAAAAGCAGTGTCATTAGTTGTGAATGTGTTTCTTTTGGAAATTTTACATTCCTTTGTTTTGGAAGATTGGCAGACTTTGAAGAGTTAAAAAGATAATACCGAAATGTGAAGTTTGGTAGCTCTAACTGTTTTGTACTTGACTTTTTTTTTTTTTTTTTATCACTTTAGAATTTCTCGTTCTAATAAGATTGTTTCCAAGTCTTTCTTATGTGCAAGCTTTAAAGGATGCACTCTTGCCAATTCATGTACTGGAAGATCAGTTGTCAGATTAATTCTGTTTCTGGCAGATCTGTAAACTGTATAAACTGATGAACCTCAGCTAATCAGTATTACTTTGTAGATCACCATGCCTACCACATTTCAAACTCAAACTGCCTCTAGCTGTCCAGATGCATTTTGTTTGAGTTTGTTTGCGTTTCCCTCAGCTTGCTGGTAATTGTGGTGTTTTTAAAATGCAGATGTGATGTAATATTCTTATTTTCTTTGGATCAAAGCTGGACTGAAAATTGTATTGTGTAATTATTTTTTGTGTTCTTAATGTTATTTGGTACTTAAGTTGTAAATAACGTCTACTGCTGTTTATTCCAGTTTCTACTACCTCAGGTGTCCTATAGAGTTTCTTCTACCAAAGTTCACTTTCACAATGAAATTATATTTGCTATGTGTCTGATTCCTAAGATTTCCAGGGCTTAAGGGCTAACGTCTATTAGCACCTTACTGTGCAAGCAAATTTTACAGAAATCTCTGGGTTAAGAAATTTGGCTTCATTGTATCCTTTGTTATTTTAAATATATCAAGATATTTTAATTAAAAGTTTTTACCCCATTGAACCAATTTTATATAGTATAATTTGTACCTATTTTGGTGTTCTTGTCTTTATAGTAAATAAAAGTTTTTGAACAAATTTTGTCTTTCATTTATTGCAATGTAACTACTTTGAGTCCACCAGTGTGAATAAAGTGTTTCTGGTCCAGCTCACTGTTTATACACGCATCTCGTGTACAACACTTAAGGAAACATCTTCATTTGCAAAAGGTGTATTCGGCTCTTCCAGAAGGAAACAGTAAGTGAAGCTGGTTTTGATTTACTGTTGTTTTACAAACGGTGGAGGGTAGGTAGGGCTGTGCTGCCCCTCCTGCACCTACCCTACCATCCCCGGGCTGTCTTCTCAGCGGGCAGTGTTCCGTGCTGAGCCGCACCACGCATGCGACAGTCCTTTTTTAGGAGCCGCAGCATACCGTGTCAAATGTATTCTCTCATTAAGGCACGCAGGTGTTCAGAGTTTGAGTGGCGAGCCGATCCGTTTTCAGCACCGTTTCCGAGGAAGCCCAGAAGATGGCAGAGAAGCGGCGTCCCTCGCCGCGCTTCCCTTTCCTTTCAGTTTGCAGTATTGCCATCGCGCAGTTCCTGCTCTCGGAAGAAATGTGCAAGGCCAGCAACAGCACTTAAGACCATATGGAGTAAAGCAAGAGGCGATTTATTTGCGCATGCAAGGTTCCGAGACGGAAACTGTGTTCCACCTGTCTCCTGCTGGGCTGGGCAGCACCTTGAACTCGGGCGAATGGGGTGCAAGCCCCGGCAGGCTTTTCTTTCCTCCTCTGCCCAAAAGCAATTCCCAACGCAGCTCCTTGTCAGCATTTTCTGGACGGGTTTCTCAGGAAAGTAGTATCTACACTGTCACGGTTTTTTTTTTTCCCCAGTAACCTTTCACCTGGCCTTCGGCAGCCTGTAACTACAGCTGCAGGTGGGGGAGCAGCATCCGAAGACAAGTTTTAGGGCAGCAGATCCTCAGCGAGAGAAGGGAGACCGATCCCGCGCGGCGCTGCCGGAGGAGGCGCGGCGGCAGGGAACCCCTGTGCGGCAGAGCCCCGGAGGAGCCACCGGGTGCAGCCCGGGCACGGGGGACGGCTCCTTCGTGCGTCACGAGGCACCAAAGAACTCGGCACGGGGTTACGATTGTAACACACGGCGTTGTTTTCTCATAACTTGTATAACCCTTCCTTCCCTGAGGACAGGTCATTTCACTCCACAAACGCGCGCTAACGCCGCCTCTCCCCGCGAGCACCGCGCTGAGCTTTTCCGGCACACCCACGCCCCACCGGCCCGGCGGCACGCAGCGCGCTGACCGTCCCGCCCCGCCGCCAATAGCGGCTCTGCATGCAAATATCGCCGTGCTGCAGGGCGATGATTGGCAGCGCCGCATGCGTGGGCGCCGCCGGCGGAGCACGGCCGTGAGGGAGACGGCGGCCGGAATGGTCGTGCTGCGCGGCCTGCGGCGGCGCTGGGAGGCCTACAAGTACCGCTTCGTGCCCTGGCTGGCCTTCAACGTCCGCCGCCAGCGCAGGTGAGGCGGGGGTGGAGAGCGGAGGGGCCGCTGCGGGAGGCCGCCGGCGGGGCGAGGTGCGGTCGAGGCGGTGCTGCCCGGGGCGGTGCTGCCCGGGGCCGCGGGTCTGTTTAAAACGATAGAGCGGGAAGCTCTTCTCTATCTTACTGAAGAAAAATGCAGTCTCTTAGGATTTTCTCTATCTTGGTTTCTTTTCAGGACACTTCGGTACGTTCCTGAAGGCTCCCAGGACAAAATCATCTCCGACGAAGATGTCTTTGAAACGCTGCTGAAATTATTTACAGCGCTGTTCGTAAATGACTTCAGCAGGCAGGCGCCTGCCCTGGCCCTGCTCCCGGAGGTTGAGCATAGGTACTCGCAGTTACGGAGCGCAGAGCTGGAGCAGGCGGCAGGGAGTTCGCGGAACCGGCAGAGCCAGCAGGTGCTTAGCCCGGACGAGGTCCTGTTCCGCACGCTGGGGTTCAGCGTCACTCGAGACCGGAGTTCCCTGCTTTCTGCTGGGACCGGAGTCTTTGTTAGCAAAGGCTTTGTGCCGAAAGGGACGGTTGTGTCCATGTATCCTGGTAATGAGACTTTCTTACTTCTGCCTGAGTTCACGTCATTTCCAACCATCTAGTTGTAGAATGCCGAAGTGCTATACTAAATTTTATTTTACAGGTTTTGTTCTGTCATTCTGTAACAGCATCACAAGTTAGGATGGACGAGGATATTTTCTTGTATGTTTTTCAAAAAAGCAAAGCACATCAGATGAGGAAGGGAATCTTATTTATAGGAAAATCATTCCAGGTCTGACTTTTCTGTTGCTAGAGAAGTTGTTCCAGATTCTTTAAACACAATTGTGTGGGTGCAACTTCAAGCCGGTGAACAATTTAGGTTAATTCTTTGGGGATTCTGTTTTGTATATGTGCCTGAAAAAATGGCTCCGAGGTATCCTCACGGGTGAGCAGACAAGTATGTACTGGAGAATGAAACTAAAGCCCTCATTACTGGAACTCTGTTCCGTTAAGCATCATTACAGACATGCATTTCTCCACTCCTGCACTTTTCTTGGATCTGTATTTGCTTACATTTCTGAAAACAGTTTGTAATTCTGTCATTACTCTCTGAGGCTGATCACTTGGCCATGGTGTTTTACCCACCACTCGCATAGACACTGTGCACAGACCTCCTTCATGATTTCCACCAGTGGCTTCCCTTTGGATTGCCTCCTCTGATGTAGATCTTATCACAGAAAGATGTATCTTTAGATGCAAAGAGATACTAAAGATAACGGCTTGGAGGCTTAGAGTCAATGTCGTGAGCTGGGAGAATCGATCTCAAACCCCTCGTGTCTCTGAGTTTCTGTGTAGAGAAGACTGAAAGATGTTGTGGGTCCATTCTTATTTTTCTTCGGAAATAATCATATCTGTCTCGCAACAGGTACAGTGTACAGAAAGCACGAGCCCATCTTTTTCCAGTCGCTTTGCAATCCATTTATTTTTAGGTGCATAGATGGTATTCTTATTGATGGGAACGATAAAGGACTGTCAAGATCGGTGTACAGGTAAGCAATCAAAAAGGGGAATGGCACTCAAAATGGAATTTTAAAAGGTAGTACAAATAGTGTCTGTTCTCTTGTCATACCCTAATTTGAGTTATATTTGACATGTTATCCTCTTCTGTGTGTCTCATAAAACAAACAGCACAAGGGTAAGGGCTGCTGGTTGTGATGTTATGTGTGTATTATGATGTTATCTGTAATGCCAGCAGGAAGCACTTTGATGAAAATGATGTTACAGGGGCAGTTTCTTATAAAGACAAGAGTTAATAGGAACAGAACATAGCATAATTTTCTTTTTAATTCTCTTTACTCAAATCTGCTTAGTGGATGGGGAAAAACAGCTTCCATACGGACTTGGTAAGAGCGAAGGGGTGAATCTGGCAGCTCCGTGTTGGGGCTGCAGATGGGCAGCACGCGAGGGAGCAGCAGCCTTTAGAGTAAGCATGGAGCTGACTGAACTGGGCTGCCCTAGCTTATCTTAAATACAACTTGCAGAATTCTTGTGGAGCAGTTCCTGTGTTTAAATATGGCATGAAAATAAACTTGGTAACAAGGAAAGAAGACCTAAAATAAGGGCTAGCTGATAACAGCTTTGAAAGCCAAGAATAAATTTGTTGTTGGTACTGTAATGAGCCTTCACATCTTTGGAGATCAACAAGATGTATTGCTGCTCCCGTGACAGTGAAGTTTGATGTGGATTTCTGCAATTGTACATGGTGCTTTCACGCTTGTTCTTCTGGCATTCGGGAGACACTGCACACTGGTGGGAGGTTTAAATGTACTTCTTAAGGTTTGATCAAGGGATTGCTCCCCCTGCTTCCACATGGCTGTTTGTACAGGTGTATGCACGCGTCCCTTGGTAAGGACGGAGCGGGGAGACATTAACACCGTGCGTCCTTTCAGGTCTTGCAGCTGGAGGGATCAGCTTGGCCCCTTTCAGATGAGTGATGTGAGCTGGCTCACGGCTGCTCCACAAAACCCACTGGCGGTGGGACAGTATGTGAACAACTGCTCCTATGGTAAGTTACCACAAGGGTTGGGTTTGCCTGTATGGGAATAGATTAGTTTGCAGGTGGCACACAGAATCAGATACTGATGGGTGATGGGAAGCAGAACTGCTGCTTAAGATAAACACTTGGGAGATTGTTTGGGAAGCCTTTTGTGAGAACTGGGCATCAGAATCCTCCAGTGCAGCAACCCTTCAAATATCCGTGAGCTTTTCTTGCTGACTCCCCTAGCATCTCCCTGAGGATAAGCAGAAAGAAAAGCGTGCATCCCCAAATGCAAGTCAGCGGGAAGGGGTATCTGGCAATGGAATTTTGGATTGAGGCAGTATGCAGAGTTACAGATTGAGATCCTGAGTACTGTTCCATCAGACTTCTTGAGAAAACTGTGCGTGAAGTGACATCTAGTGTCGCTGTACAGTTTGGCCTAGAATAATTTAAGAAATAGATTAAGAACAGCCTAAGAAAGGAGTGCACAGATTCTAATCATTAGTGTTAGAGTAGTGGGACATGAAGAGTACTATTTTATTTTTTCTGCCTCACAGTATGTGTTAGCCCTTACGTTTGAGGGGGTGAACCAGCTGACTCATGCAGATGGTCGTGAGATATAGAAAGTTTAATGGTTGCTATACCTAGCCTGTAAGTGGCTTTCAGAGCCTGCACTATACCTGCTATCCTGTGTAACACAGAAAAGTTTCTGGAGTAATGAACCACAGACTGACTGGCATAAAGACCAAGCTCTCACATGAACCTCTTTTTTCCAGTCCTAACATCCATGTAAAGAAAATTATTATTTTGCTACTGCACAGATAGTGATTTTCTTCATGGCTGTCTTTGACGCATAGTTTGTCAAAATAAACATTGACTCCAAGATAGCTTTTTTTTTTTTTTTTTTTTAAACATAATAAGTAAAGGTCATAGATATCAACACTGTAAACTGTCCCTGGTGCTATGTGTCCTTTACCCCCTCATGTCTGATAGTCATCCTGTTTAATGTAGTGAGGATAAAATAACCTTCAGTAGCTGGCTGTGTATCTTTTGTGTAAATTCAAAACAGGACTCCAGATGAGTGTAGTAGCTCTTGTCAGGGTGTGCTTTTCAGTCTTGATGAAGTGTCTGGTACTTTTGCAGTATTTATTATTTTCACACAACTTTTACACCTATCTAAGACTTACTGAGCATCATAGGATCATTTTTTTTCTTTTTTTTTTTCCTAGAAAAAGCAGCCAATGTATGTTATCAGGAGTTTGATGTGCCAAGACATTTTCCTGTAGAACTGAAACAGTATCTTCCAAATGTCGTCTACAGCCACGAGATAGAGAGGTTAGCAGTGAGCCGAACAGCTCATAGATTTGTGTGATACAAAGCGTGCTGCATGTGTAGAAAAAGAAAAACATGGTTGAAGGGAATATTAGTCCATGAGAAGATGGTAAAGAAGATTTAGCTCTTGGAATAGACACATTTAAAGTAACTTACAAGACTATTCTTTTTGTTCTTTTCTTCTACGTGTTTGCAAAAGAGATCAGTATAGCTCTGACTTCATGATTTTACAAGCAGTAATCTTGCACTAAGGTGGGATTTTTCTGAATCCCATTAAGCACGTTATATTCCACTTATGTTACAGTAATGTGACTTTTCAATATGTGTTTCAAATTTAGTTAGTAACCTGCAACCAATCAAAGCTCTTCTAAGGCAGCTGAGACTTCGGTTTCTCACTCCCCTGTTCTCCGTGTCTTCTGCTTATGGAAGGAACATTTGAAGAATCTAAAAGGAATTTGTACTGAGACAAATTAAATGCTGTGCAGCATAAAGGGGCATGCCTTCTGGTTATGCTGCACAATTCAGGCATCCTTGTTACAAACTGAAATTCCACCTCTTCTAGAATTTAAAATATTTTGACAGCTGTAAGAGACTTTTGGTTGGAGATGTGAGAAAAAGTGACAATTAGATTAGTATTTGTACAGTGATGTAGTCAAGAGTATCTTTCAAGCTGCAAAGAAGTGAGTTGTAAATGTTGGTTCTGAATTTAAACACTAAAGAATTTGCACTTTTTAGTCCTTTTGCTACTGTGGGAACCACACAGTTCTCTTCATCTGAAGGATGTGTAAGGACTTTAGAGGTGGTCATTCAGCCTTTTAATCTAATTCTGGTGCTATATTAAAACTCTGAAATTCGGTTGTTGAGTGTTACAGTGCATACTGGAAAAATGATTCTTCTGATTGATCGTAGAATCATAGAATCAAGTCTAAGATTATTGATCTTAGACTTTATTGAGGCAAGGTTATACGTGCACTTGTAAGCTGCAGATAAAGAAATGCTAGTAAAAGAAGAGGTAAGATGAACTTTAAGAAAAGCTGGCTGTTGTACTTAAAGTTTGAAAGCACAGTGAGGAGAACTAAGCCATGGGGCTGCTTTTGGATGGGGAATTTTGTTGTCTTCCTTGGCATCTGTCCAAGAAAATATAATCTCATCAGTTCTCGCAATGCCCAGCCACTAGAGAAGTGATCCTGTCCTCTTCTACAAGTGTTCTTCTGTCTGATACTGATAAATACAGTTCTAATGATACTGCTAATCTGATTTCTAAATCATTCTCCATTGTAAAAGAGTTCTTAGTATTTGTTTGTCTTTGTTGTTGGTTGATTTGTTTCAGAATGGTCTCACTAATTTTTTTTAACAGAGGAGATTATTTGGAATGATGCTATTCTTTGCTTTCATGTTCCTCAGCATCAGAAGAGTGTGCCCTCTTTCCTAGAACAGATTTTTCAGCTTTAGGACGTGGTCACTTACTTAATGATTCTTGAAGGAAGTTTCAGACAGAGATTACTAAATTATTCTATAAGAAGACTGTTTGGCAGCCACTGATTTCATCTTGGGGTTTATGGAGGGTTCTGTCATTGCTGCGTGTTCTAGCAGGTTACTTGTCGAAGTTCAGAGCTGTCTGTCTGGGTTTTGTTTCCATGCCAGTGGGTTTAGCTAACTGGCACATGTGAGTGTGCACGTCTGAAAAAGCGTTTTCTGCTCCATTAACTTTCCTGCTATATATGTTTTCCTCTGTCTGGATTAGTTCGTTTCTTTTCTGAGTAATTGTGTGAACGGAAACATTATTTGCATACCCGCATCAGCTGCACTTGGCATTGATACCGGTTTTGATTCTGTTTGCCTGTATTTCAGAGTTGTTTTCACAGGCTCCCTGCCATCTAATTGTTCATTTCCATGTTTTGCTTTTCTTTTCAGTCACCTGAGGTGTGTAGTGCTTGTCACTCTCAGAGACATCAAGCGAGGAGAAGAACTTTTTTCTAATTACTACACTATTGTCAATTGAATTCATAAATTTGGAACTGTCAATAAAATACTGTTTGTGTACATCAAGCTTCATAAGCATTTTTACACAATGAGCTCGTAATTTTAACATCTAGAAAGCAAGCTGCAGGCCTGTGTTTCCCTGAGTTAGTCCACAGTGGATGCAGTAGAGAAGGCTGACATCACTGGGTTTGCAGCTAACTGCTATGTTTATTGCTTTTCAGCTGTCCATACAATAGCTTCAGCAAGTGAAAATGTTCAGTTAATGGCATTTAATCTTCCAGTTTACACAGTTGTCTCTGTCTCTGCTGTGGTTTTGTGCCGCAGGCAGCTCATTGCTTTGCTTCCCTCCACAGCAGGATCAGGGAGGGAAGGGGGGAAAAAGGCAGAATTTGTGGGTTGAGGTAAAAGACCATATAATAGGACAGAAAAAGAGTGGAAAATAACAATAATAGAAAACAATATACGAAATGAGTGATGCACAATCAGTTGCTCAGCACCTGGTGACTGGTGCCCGAACACTGGCCAGCCAGCAGCTGCCTCCCAGCCACATCCCCCAGTTTTATTGTTCATTGTGACATCGTGTGGTATTGGGCCTGTTTGGGTCAGCTGCACGGGTTCTGTCTCTTCTCAGCTCCTCACTGAGGCTGAGGAGACCTTGGCTCTGTCTACGCACCACTCTGCTACAGCCAAAACATCAGTGTGTTATCACTGGTGTTCTCATTGTCATCCACATATGACATCGTACCACCTACAAGGAAGAAGAATGACTACGGCAACCAAAACCAGAACACCGTGGCTGTTTTAGTATTTTTCCATTTTGTTTCCCGTGCTTATATCACAAAGTTATCTATGGATCTGTGTCCGTGACGGGGACAGCAGGCCCACCAGCCTGGAAAAAGAAAAGAAAGGGGAAAAAAGTGTCAGCGGTTTAAGGGCCGGCCCGGCCCAGTCCCGTGAGTAATGCGGCAGGAACCCGAGGAAAAAAAAAAAAAAAAAAAGGGAAAAGAGGGAAGGGCAGGGGAATGGGTCTAAAACAAAACAGCGGCAACAGTCTGAGGAGGAACGTTAATTTACTAAATATGATATCGAAATTGAAGCCAACAAGTCAAAACAAAGAGAGAGAGAGCCCAAAGCTGAGCCCTTACTCCATAAGCTGCAGGGGGACCACGTGCTTCTCCACTGCATACGAAGAAAGGAACTCCAGATCCGCCAGGCGGCTCCAGCAGCCCCTCCAGACGCAAAGACCCCTGGGGCATGCAGCCCCTCCCTCCCCCTCCAAGAACCAAGCACCCAGAAACGGCAGTCCGCAGAACCAGAACATTAACTCTTCAGCTGCCAGTGCTTTACATGATGTTACGATGTGGAATACCGACAACAATCACAAAACCATGACAGCTTACAATGGACACCATTTCTGAAAAGTATTCCTCTCATGAAGTATTCCCCAGGTAATCCTCAGTAGGTTCTTATTCTGGTTTTCATGGAGTTGATTCCACTCCCTTTGGTATGTGCTTCCTTTCAGAAAGCATTTCAGTGCAGACTGTTGTCCAAACCTTTTATGAAACCTTTCAGAACTGTTAATGAGGAGTTGTGCCGTCATGGAGAGCCTCTCCCTTCAGCTAAGCCTGCTTTGAGATACAGTGGTGGCCCTTACTGTGACTTCACGGTGTGGTAGCAGGTCAGAGCAGGTGGTGAACGCCAGTCTGCTACTCACTGCCCATTGCTTGGAAGACCCCTTCTGTGCTGAACGGTGTCCTTCCCCCATCTCATTCTGGAAGGAGGATATGGGGCATCTCAGTCTGTACAGAGGAGGAGTTCTCAGGAGTACCCCAACAGGGTATTCCCAGCAAGAGACATGCGGCTGGTCTCAGCAGGGCCTTCGGAGGAAGGTCAGCCAGTGCAGCTCTGACTTTTGGCTTCTGAACTCCAAAGGTGAAGCTCGTAACAGCTGTAACAGTAATTCTAACCAAGAGCTTAAGTTGCTCCTTGGATTCCCTGTTGATTTGAGATGGCAGAAAAGCAGAAGTGCTTAAAAAATCAGAGTAGCTGAGCTGACAAACCCAGCAGGAGAGCTGTAGGTGTCCAGGAGGAACAGGCCCACGGGAAGAGGGGAACATGTGCCAAGGATGAGAAACTCACTTTAAGGAAACCAACAGTTCTCAGCCAAGCTACTGCAGCCAGTGCAGGGACCAGCAGGCAACTGTACAGCAAGCAGGGAAGGAGCTGCAGAGCTACCAGAGCTACCCAGGGCCTTGCACGAGGTTACTCCTCCGTGGCTCTGGCACCCCCGGCAGCCTGCTTAGGCACGAGTGTGTGCAAGCGGAGAGAGGTGGTTCATTTACACGCCAGCAGTGGAAGTACTGCTGACAAAAGGGAAGAACAGAGAACAAGTTTGTAAGCGCTGAGAGTTGTTTCTTGCACTGCTGAAGGGCATATATGTGTGTATAATGATGAGTATATTTATATTCACTTATATAATAAATATGCTGGGGGTATGTGTTCCTGTACAAATACACAAACAGCCAGCTGGGACTTGTTCAGGGGCTGCAGGTCCCCTCTGCAGCCAGGCAGCTCCCATGGCACTCCTGGGGAAGGGGAAGGCTGTCAGTGTGGTGAGCACTGGCACTCATCCATCCCTGCTCCCTTGTTCTCAAAGCCTTCAGTCCTTCCTGCTGCTGCTGGTCTGACCCCGCCATGAGCCATGGCTTGCCAAACATGGTAACAAAAACAAAAAAGTGAGGCTTTCCCCTTGTTTTGCTTTCTGCTGTTGTGGTGAAACGCTTCACAGAAGGCACAGAAGGAGCTAACAAGCAGGCAGCTGTGTTTGGTAGCTGTGAATTGCAATGTGACTCACTGCATCTTGCAAAGCCACACTGCAGGATGCATTCATTTTCTGTATACAGGAGATGCTGTACTTACTTACAGCAGGTCCAGCTCGCTTTGGGAAGCTGTGTTCCTGGCTGCCTCATCCTTCCCTGTGCCGGTTCTGGGGCTCAGTTAATGACACTGACAAGAGCCGATTCAGTCACCACAACAAAAGGAGGTGGTTTTCTTCTGCCAGGTTCATGAATTTAATCAAATGTCCCCACATGGCAGCAGGTGCGTGAGAGAACTAAGGCAAAGGAGAGGGTGTGGGTCAGCAGCCACTGCATGGGAGGAGAACCACGCTGCAGGGCAGGAGCATGAGGCAGCAGGAGGGCAGGCTGGCGCTGGGGCAGGCCTGCCACCTCCTGCTCCGCAGCACAAAGGTTTGCTGTCACCTCTGAATTACTTCACAGAGGGGGAAGAAGGGACAAGAACTGGTAAGAAGTGCTAAACCAAACCATTCGCTGGGCTTACTTCTCCAATCTTTGCCTCTCATTTTGTAGGCCAAACGAGGACTTATACACGAAATAGTGAAGTTCCGTAAGGACTGTACAGGCTACTTGTCTTCTTAGTGGTAGAAGTGGATATGTCCTGAGATTATTTAAACAGATAAATAGTTAAAGTAGCTACACATGGGTTGACATTTTGAATTACAAGTGCTACAACCACGTTTAAGACTCCACCATTGCATGGCCTAAACATAGTTACTTCAAAAGAAGTATGACCTAGGAAGAGCTGGGCATTATGGCTTTTGTTTTGTTGCCCCTCTCCCAGTTTAATGACACTGATCTGTACACCAAATCACTAGAAAAAGGGAGGTGTGGCCTGTCACCAAAGAGTTTTGGGTACTTTGTTTTGCACCTTCTAACAGTCATTAGAAATGGCACAATTCACATCTCTTCATCTCAGCTTGTGGAGAAAGGAAAGTGCGGCTCATTAAATTACTTGGCAAATTATTCCTTTTGCTGGTTAGATTTCTAATCAGCTTGTACTCCTGGCAGGTATGCTTTTTATTAAAAATCCTTTCTTTACCTGAAGCTTTATTGTTCCAGTCATTGCAGAAATGAGCACACTAGGCCTAGGAAGCCTCAGCACTAATTCTGGTGCTTGATGGAACTGCAATTACTCAGAAGTAATGCAGTGCTTTTCAGAGTTCACGATCATTTTCTTGAGGGAAACACATAAAAAGCAGTTCAGGTAGATTGTCCAACTTAAGCATGCCAACCTAACCAGAGCAGATTTTTTCTTACCCATTCTTGTAATTGAGCCCGATGAGTTGCTCCAAGTTGTGGATTCAAGGATTTGAGCAAGTTTTCTGGTACAGCAAACAGGAATGTATTCTGCAGAGCTTACCATGCAGTGTGAACAGTGAGTTAAGCTGCTGTGCTGTGTTCCCTGGAAGCTATGTTTAAGCCCCATCTAAGATTTTGCTGTGCTTAAGGCATAAGATTTGAGGGAAATCACTGCTTACTATTTTACCTGCAAATCTGCTTGTTATATTTGTCACTCCTGCTTTACTGTTACACTATCTGAACATGTGTTCGGTTAGTGCTAAGCACATCTGAAAATGAAATAGCAAATACGGTGCAGATGCATGAAGAGCTTTACAAGAAAGGTTTCCAGACATTTATTTCTGGAACTGTACACCAGGTATTAAAATACAACAAATACAAAATAATGCTCAAAAAAATCAGTGTTTATGTACAAATATTAAAACCAATGCAACGATAGCAACTTCCTCTTGAGCATCTGACTGGTACTACAGTGTGTTCCGATTGTCACTAAAGTTTATTGTTAGGCTCCTTTGAGAGTAACTGGGATCTTTGCTTCATTAAGAGGACTACAACCATACTGTATTTTACAACTGATAGTATTTCCCTTCTTTTTCAGTGAAAAACAGGAATTAAAGAAAAAAATAGTAACCTGGTAATTATTTTATAAATTATATTGTATTTAGTTTCTTGATCTGTAGGCAATGTGCTTGTAAAGCTGGGCAAGCAGTGACCCCGTTGGTCAGTTTATCCATTAGTTTACATTCAAAGTTAAAGTATTCACTAGAGACTTTGGTTAAATTACATACTATCCTTATGTTCTACTGAATCTGATTTTTTCACACATTTTTGACCCTCAGGTTTAAAAATTAAGAACAGAAAACAACTGCACAATTCATTGAACCTAATTGTACACAATTTAGTATTCTTCAAACAGTATTGTACATCCTTCAAGTAAATTCAGCAGTTTGACCATGACAAGAGGAAAACATTTTAAAATCTATCATGAGAAGATGATGCATGACTAACAAAAGTAAAGGTATTGCTATAATCACAGCACCAGTTACACTTCTAAATGAATCAGCTATCCTCGTCAGGCTCCCTGTATGTAAGAAGGATACATTTACCAACACTGCAATTGCCCATTATGGATTTTTGGTTTGTTTGTTTGTATGAAGAAAAAGTGTGGCAAAGACAAAGAATTTATCACAGTTTGTTACAAGAATTGTGCTCCACCATCCAAGAACCAAGGCAATGTAACTTCTTCCCATGCTTGCAATTCAGTTATCTTCATGCTGACTTTCAAAACACAATTCTTTTAATAAACAGTAACAAGTTCTCCATTTAAATGTTTAAACTGAGAGAAAAATAAGTAAGTCCAGCTTTTAAAAGAAAAATTCAATAAATAGCTATTTTACATGGATAAAGTCATAGTGGTACAAATTTATGAATGTCACATCAAGCATGCACAAAAATTTTCCTATACACAGAAGTAGTCAGAAAATATTGAAATAGATATCTAAAAAGATATGAAGAATTTACATATTTACAAAATCTTGCAAATTATTGCCTCATTTTAACAAGGAATTAAAAGTAAACGACACCAGCTAGCTAGCCAACAGGCTACAAAAGATCAGCATTTAAAAACCTATTAGACTAGCTGGAATTCATTTTTCTCTCATATCATTCTCTGAATTTTGGTCAAAAGTCTTTATTTAAATAACTAAAGTGTCCATTCAACTTGCTGACAATCCAAACCTTAGACAAGTCTCTGTCTACATTAAGATCCCAGCAATGCATAGATAAACTGAATATATTACTGCATCAGCTAATGAGAATGGGCATGTTCATTTAAGTGCAACTGGTATAAGCATTCAGTCACCTCTCTATAATGATTTTTATACACACCGGCCACTCACTGTAAACCCATACATAAAACTTGAATGTATAACAACAAAGGATTATGGGCAGTATTTTACAAAATTACATAAAATATGTTGATTCATCAACAAAAGAAACAAAGTACAAAGTTCAGCACAAAACACAGCAACAAGAAGCTGACAACTTGGCTAAAAAATGTCAGAGTACAACACAGGGCCAAGGCTACCTGTTATTTACTGTGTACTTACCAGTATTACATACTTCAGATGTGTAAGTTAAAAACTCATTACAAAATTATCTATACTTTTGTCCACTGTGCTAAACTAATTTGTTTTTAATATGGTAAATGTGCTATTGTGTAAACACTTCAAAGCAATCTTCATTACAATGCTGTAAAGAAAACTCCATACTCTGCATCCACAACTCAGGATGTCAATGCAGTTCACAGTATGCATAATAAATACCCTCTTCCCTTTCAAATATTAAAGTCACTACTTTCTAGTTACTCAGCATGACCTTGAAGCAACTATTTCAAATATCAACAAGGCAAACTTAACCACTTGAATAATGAAAACAAGTTAGTGGCAATTAAATTTGTAACAAGAGGAAAAGCAGTCATCTTACTGAAATAACCTTCCCAGCTTCATTAAAAACTGCATGTTTTATGCTACAAAGTATCTTACAAGACAATACTTGGTTTGGTTCAACTCTACCTCAAGAACTAGAACAAGCCGTTGCAAGACAAAATTTCTGGATGGTTGAATCACATTCCATGATCAAAACAAAAAAAATTACTGAAGTAAAACAGCTGCTTTTATGTGAAACATTTTTCCTCATCCTTTCCTATTTGACCAGAGTAGCAAAGGGCCTTTTTTCAGCCCATGACCTTGCCAAAACAAACAAGTGCAATCCACACAAAAGAAAGGCTTTTAAATATATACTTCAAGGTTCTACTACTTCTACATAAACTAGACAGTCCCTCTAACACTTTGAACTGCAGTGGTCCAAATAATTTGTCTTCCAAAACATAGACTGTTGAGTGGTAAATCCTAAGCCTGCAGACTGCAGCATTATGCAACATCAGCTGCCTTAGGAAAGTTACATAATTACACCTTTCTTCCAAGATGTGGACAAAACCCACCAGAACACAACAGCCTAAAACTCAATCTGTTTAAGCCAATAAGTTTAAAGTACACACACAACTTCTGGCAGTACAATTACTTTTGTACGGTAGCCCTGGCCTGTACTTTTGCAACAGCGTCCAAGTGTAGGTCTCCACACTTTACTCATGGTCAGTTCCTTGTGCTAGCTTCCACCAAGATGAACTTGCTGTTTTGTAAACGGAAGTGCTCTAGTTTAGTATCACATGAGAGAAGGTTCCATTTAAAAAACATCCTTGTGTGTTTGTGCAGTTTAAATTAAAGAAGCCTATCCCTGCCTTTATAAGAAAAAAAAATGCTACATTGCACAGGGATCAGGATAGGTACCTGTAAACATTGTTATTCCACTGTATTTGTTACAGCAAAAGTAACTTAGGCTAAAAAGCCACTCCAATCAGTTCAGAACTTCTGTGCTGGTTTTGAATTGGTGGCCTCTGTCTACAGGCTTTAAAAAAAAATTGAAGCAGAGCTTAAAGCTGCACCACAGAGTTCTCTTAGTCGCAAACTCTGCCAAACATCATACAACATTTCCACATTTATGGACTGAAAAAAGAAATTACTCTTGATAAATCAAGATATAGTTCTATACATACAAAGACATCACTGATGTCATAAAGTTCAAACTTCCAGTGAAAGACTAAGCAAACCTGATAGCTCCCATCAAGTTTACTACTACTGCATAATGTACCCACTGTTTGTTCCATTTTCCACAGTCATTCTGAATGAAGGGCGGTGTGTTGGTGAAGAGTGTGGGTGTTGATGAAACCGTTTGTCTCATTTGAAGATAGACTGCTGAAGTCAGCCACCGAAACAGCCATTTTGGCACTGGTAATATGATGCGTGTGGTTCTCAAAGTCCACACCAAGGTTATTTACAGAGACATCGTTCATGAAAGATTCTGGGACAGGAATTCCCATTTTCAATCTCTTTGCAGGTCTTTCTGTCTCTTCACTGCACATGTTCATCGGGTTTAGCTCTGAATGATAAAAGCCAGTCTCAAATAAATTAAAACAATCACTTTCACCGTTGCTTGGCAAGTTAAGCAATTCTTCTGTTCCAACAGGCACATGATTAACTGGTGCTCGGGGTAAGCTGTCCATAGGGGGAAAAGCATCTTCCAGGCAGTTCTCATCTGAAGTGTGGCAGACTGTTGCTACACTATTTGTCAATGCTGGAATAAAATATGAAACCAACGTAAATGAAATAGTATTTTATGAAATCACAAGATAAAAGATTTTTTTTTTTGCCTTGATTTACCTGTCAGCTCATTGGCAGTGATGGAGTTCAGAATGCTTAGCTGTTGATCAGGAATGGTTTCTGTTCGACTATTAGATGTTAAGGCTGAAGAATGCACTGCTCCACCAAGGGCTTCTGCTTCATCTACCAAACGATCCATGTAGTCTCTAGAACAATAACACATCCATGATGGGTTATTTAACATGAAATCAAGGCGTAGAGTGATGATGGATTTAATTTCAGTTACCATACCTACTGCAACATCACACTGCAATGATGGGAGGGGAAAAAATCTTCTACATTTACAATTTGCAACTGAAAACATATTCCAAGAACATTTTACTTACGTAACTCCTGGATGATGATTATATCTCTTCTTTCCAAATCTTGTTTGCTGAGCAAAGTAATCGTAACGTTCTGACTTTTTCCACATGTAATAGAAAGCCACACACTCAGCAACTGTTCTGGTTCTTACCTGAAGGGAGGCAAGAAAAAATGACAAGATTAATGTACAGTCATTTTGTCATTTCCCCAGTTCCCATATCCCTGAAATACTGCTAGCTTCACTTAGTGCCTGGAACAAACCAATTAAGAGATCTTAAAAGAGATCTGCAGTTTCAAATAACTGTTTATCTGTTCTACTGTATTACATTGCTGTGTGCTTTTTTAATAGAATGAAACTATATTTAAATCTGAAGGATTTCCGTGCATGACCTACAGAACAATTTTTAAACTGTAAAACAGACTCTCTTAAGATGGAAAAAGCTCATCAGATCAGTGACCTAAGAGAAGTGAAGCAGAAAAGACCTGGGTACCAATTCCTTTCAGGAAAGTCAGGGACTGCTGGGGCTTTGACAACAGAAACGCACAACTGTAAATATTTAAACAACAAAAAAAGAATTGTTGTCTTGCTGAGAAGGTATTAAGGACTCATAAAACTCATTTTGATCTATGTTAACTGTTCATCTTATTCACCAAAATAGGCACTGCTACGCAAAGTCAGATTCTCAGAGAAATTGTTACTTCTACCTATATTCTTATAAACTACAGAATCATAAAATCATTTAGGCTGGAAATGAACTCTAAGACCATCAAATCCAATTGTTAACCTAGCACTACCAAGTCTACCACTAAATCACGTCCTTAAGCACCATATCTACATGTCTTTCAAATGCCTTCAGGATGGGGCCAACTACTTCCCCAGGCAGTCTATTCTGATGATTCATAACCTTTTCAGTGAAGAAATTTTTCCTAATATCCAACCTGAGCTTCCATTGGTGCAACTTGAGACCATTTCCTCTTGTCCTATCATTTGTTGTTTGGAAGAACAGACCGACCCTGACCTCGTTACAGCCTCTTCTGAAGCACCTGTAGAGAGTGACAAGGTCTCTCCTGAACCTCCTTTTCTCCAGTCTAAACAATCCCACTTCCCTCAGCTGCTCCTCCTAAGACCTGTGCTCCAAACCCTTAGCCAGCTTCACTGCCCTTCTCTGGACACTCTCAAGGGCCTCAATGTCTTCCTCGTAGTGAGGGGCCCAAAACTGAACGGTACCTGAGGTGCATTCTTTCTCACCAGGGCTGAGTCTAGAAGGACAATCACTTCTGTAGGCCTGCTGGCCACACAGTTTCTGAAACCTGGGCACACAGCTGCCTCATGTTCAGCTGGCTGTCAAACATTACCACCTTTTCTGCCAGGCAGCTTTGCAGTCAAACTTCCTCAAACCTGCATCGCTGCATAGGGTTGTTACGACCCAAGTACAGCACCCAGCATTTAGCCTTGTTGAATGCCATGCAACTGGATGCTGCCCATCAATGCAGCCTATCCAGATCCCTCTGCAGATCCTTCCTATCCTCAAGCAGATCAACACTCCTGAGTGGTACTGTCTGCAAACTTACTGAGGGTGCACTTGATCCCCTCATGCAGATCACTGACACAAATATTAAAAGAGAACAGGCCTCACTTGTGACCGGCCTCCAACTGGACTTAATTCCATTCACCACAACTCCCTGGGCCCAGCCACTCAGACAGACATCTTAGCCATGAGCAGCCAGTTTCTCCAGGAGAATACTTCAAATCATGTGCCTTGCTGCATGTTGTAAAAATTATTAAAAAAAAAATTTTAATGATTTATTTGTATCTAGTGAATTACTATTTATTGGTAAGGTCCATTTAAAGTCTGAACTGCTCAAATGTTTACCATAGCACAGGTTAAGGCAGATGCTGAGCAGGACTAGCTGACTATTGTTCAACAGCAACCACAATGCTGTAAGGTTTACCTAAAATATGGCAAACACACCAGCCTCCTAAAGAAAAAGAAATCCTCAAGATGGTATCGAACTATAAAGGAAGTATATATAAAGTTTGGAAATATCATGATGTCAGCATGTTGGTTCTTATTCCACACTTCTGCATGATTGTCGCAGATGGTCAGCATCATATCATCTACCAATTCTTTCATTTAATTGTAAAACACTAACCTTGTTTTTTTGGATGAGATGAAAGTCTTTACCATAAATGAGAAGTGCATGTTCAAAACTTCTGCATTCTTCTTCTGTCCATGCTGTCATCTCTTCTAAACAATAACAAAAATAACATGAAGAATTTATTTTTGATCAAAAAACTTTCTACAGAGAATAAAATAATTGTGTTGCTAATGCACAAATAGGCGAATGCACTCTAAAACTATAGGTCAGTTATCTGGACTCATTTATTTTATATACTGTACAGATATCGTCTCTGAAATCTAGCATTCTTTTTTATAAAGACTCATGAAAGTTTGATTTCTAAAATCTTTCATCCTTGATGGCAAAGGACATTCAAAAACTCTGATTTGTTATTTCTTAAGAAATTTGTCATCAAATAAAACCAAGGCCTAAAAGCATCACCATGGGATCAGTGAGATTATTTCTCTGAAGTATTTCTTTTGCATACAACACAAAGAGCAGTGACTGTAGGAAAGAAGAGTAACAATCTGTTTGATCCAAAAACATGCAACTGAATTTTAGTTTTACAAGTAAAAAAAAGCTAAAAAAACCAACATGTAAACGAAGGGTTAACATATTGTATGGTTCGCCATAGCTTTTCCTAATATATGATCTAAGCAAGGTAGTTCAAACTATTTGAGTATGTCAGTTTTGTCTCAAGTATTGTTGCTTTCCTATCCTGATTATGACTTCAGATTTAAATAAATAAAAGTACAAATAAAGGAGAGATTTTCATAATGATAATTCAAAAAACTTCTGTTCAGCTGTCATTTAAAGTCATTCAGGGAAAAAAATCACAACATCTCAAAACATTTCTGGAAGCAAACACTGAAACAAAGACCTTTCTGCTCCCAGATGAAGGTTGAAGAGAAGATCCCCATGTAAAGTCTCACAGTTAAGAAAATATCTCAGGAGATGTGGATTTTAACTCTCATCATGAGAGCAGCTGTGAACTTCAGCAGGTAGCATAGATCATAACATAATGGTAACTCTAAAAGACAGGAACTGATCATTCTTATCTTATCATTCTTTACTGTTAACTTATAACTTATCATTCTTTACTATTTTTAATGAGGATACTCTAAGTCCCATCTGACCTGGATGGGGGTGAGGAGTGTAAGTACACAGTCCTTACAAAACAGGGCTTCTGAATCACAAACAGACACAGCTATTTTTCAGTCCCAGAACAGGAAATTAAATCCTGGAGAGGTGGGGGATTTAGGACATTGTATTTCTACTGTCTAGCTGTCTTCTTGCACATGAGCTTTCTGAAGCAGTGCTCTGATATTCCTTATAGTTCCATTCAGCTGTGTCTTAAATACTCAGATTTCACAGTACGTAACTTGTAGACACTGAAGTTCCCTCTACATTCAGTTCTGAGTAGGTAATATTTTCAAGACTTGATACTCTATATCTATACTTACATACAACAGCACTTACAGTCCACTTCTGCTCTATGCAACATATACATTAGAAACTAAGACCTTTCCTCTCAAAAACAAACCCCGATTTTCTTATAAAGGAGCAAAAGATTTAAATGCAAGCAAGACAGAAGTTCATTTCTTAACTCAAAGCTCTCCATATTCTACCAAAGATCTACAGAATGATATGGTGGAATCAATTTAAGTTGATATAGCACAATGCTGATGCAGTGAGGAGGAGAGTGGGACTCATCTATTTTGCCAGCAATGTTTTCCTCAATCTGGTATAAACGATACTAGATTACAGTTGACCACGATCTCAAAAAGGTACTATAATGTGAGCGAGAACAGCCTCATGGGAGAAAAATCACATCTTCCTGCCCATCCCGATGTACTATTCTTACAACAGCAGCAGAGGAATAAAGCAAATAAAAGGAGTAAAAGCTGATCTTACATAAAGATGCAAATTTCTGCAGTAGAAATTTTCAGATAACCAGTCAGATCATACCTGTCTATGCTAAAGATACCATGGGATCAGAAATGCCTGTCAATCTGTTTCTTACTCCATGTTTTTCTACACAACTTTTAAAATTATTTCTTTAAATACACTTTTCTGAAAAATCAGGAACTATTTCTTACCCTGATGTGCCTTTCCATTTGAACAGTATCTCTCAATTGCTTCTTTAACGTTATGGCTACTCTTGAGAAGTTCATACAGTGCCTACAAAATAAAAGAAGTCAGAGTTTGTAAACATCAAACCTAAAATTACAGAAGTAGCTTTTCAGCGATCACATCTCGTGTCAAAGAGAATTTGTCTTCATAGATGATAAAAACATTGAAGTAATAGCCAAAACGAAAACCTTCTCAGAGTTGAAGCAAATATAGAACATTATAAGCAATTATTAGAAAATCTGAATTTGTCAAAAGCATGGCAATCAGAAGCATCACAACACTGCCAACAAAATTTGTGTAATTAAGAATTTTTAAAATCACAAATAAGATCCTGATAATATCTAACTAAAATAAATCAAATAGAGAAACAAACCATCAAAGAAACTGAATACTGCTACCTTTATGATACAAGCAAGGAGGGAAAACATGCTAATTACAAAGCAATGTGTTACAAATAGAACAAGGATACAAAACGTACTTGTTCATTGTCCCGTGTATGTAGCCCTTCAGGAATTCTGCCAATTAATTTTCCGTTTCCTGTTCTTAAAGAGGTTTCAAAAAGGTATTCTTTAACTCTACTTTCTGAGATCACGTCAGGTTTCCAAAGTAAATGGTCTTCATTTTCATACACTGTTAAAACAGAAATCCATTAACACCAAGTATGACATTTTAAAGACTATAACATAAAAACCTATTTCACAAAGACAGAGAATACAGAGAAAATCAAATGTCGTGTCACTTGTAAATTGCAGCTCGCTTTTTGCCCAAAAGCCTCAGTTAAGAGACAGACTGCAGAATGGTATGGCGAAAAGATTCTGGTTCCATGAAAATCCAGTAATGGACTGAACTCTTCAGTCTACAGAAGACTAGCTTATTGACTGACAGATGATCAAGTCAAATTATAGAATCATAGAATCACAGAATTAGCTAGGTTGGAAAAGACCTACAAGATCACCTAGTCCAACCATCCACCTACCACCAACATAACCCCACTAAACCATGTCTCTCAACGCTATATCTAAACGTTTCTTGAACACCTCCAGGGACGGTGACTCAACCACCTCCCTGGGCAGCCTGTTCCAGCGTCTGACCACTCTTTCAGAAAAGTAGTATTTCCTAATGTCCAGCCTAAATCTCCCCTGGCGCAACTTGAAGCCATTCCCCCTCGTCCTGTCACTAGTTATAAGAGAGAAGAGGCTGACCCCCAGCTCACTACAACCTCCCTTCAGGTAGTTATAGAGAGTGATAAGGTCTCCCCTGAGCCTCCTCTTCTCCAGACTGAACAATCCCAGCTCCCTCATCCGCTCCTCATAAGGCCTGTGCTCCAGACCCCTCACCAGCTTCGTCGCCCTCCTCTGAACACGCTCCAGGGCCTCAATGTCTTTTTTACAGTAAGGGGCTCAAAACTGGACACAGTACTTGAGGTGGGGCCTCACTAGGGCTGAGTACAGAGGGAGAATGACTTCCCTACTCCTACTGGCAACACTATTTCTGATACAAGCCAGGATGCCATTGGCCTTCTTGGCCACCTGGGCACACTGCTGGCTCATGCTCAGCCGAGCGTCGACTAATACCCCTAGGTCCGTTTCCTCCATACAACTTTATTAATTATGCAAGCGTATGCATCATCTTCATACAAATCCACAAGCATGCTCCATTTTATTCAGCTGTGTATCAAGTTTACATGGCGAGGTTTCAGTAGTGAGGGGCTGCAGGGATGGCCTCTATGAGCAGAGCTCACCAGCTGCCCCATGGCAGATCAGAGCCAGCTCCAGCTGCTCCAACAGAGACCCACCACTGCCAGAACTGAGCCATGAGTGATACTGGGTGTCCTCTAAGAGAGCAGATTTAAGAAAGGGAAAACAATGTGCAGCAGCTAGGAAAGAGTACTCATAAAAGGCGAGACAAACGGTCCTACAGACTACAAGGTCAGTGAAAAGGAGGGAGAAGAGGTACTCCATGTACAGAGCAGAAGTTTCTCTGCACCCTGTGGAGAGGCCCATGGTGGAGCAGGAGATCCTGGGGAGCTACTGCCCATGGAGACTCAAGATGGAGCAGCATGCTGCGGAAGGATGGACGTCATATTGCAGGCATGGGCCAGTACTGGAGCAGTACTTGGAAAGCTGCAGCCTGCAGGAAGCCCGAGTAGATTTAGTTTGGGAAGTACACTGTGGAGCAGGGGCAGGCAGTGGCAGAGACATAGCGTCATATTCTGATCACAGCCCCATTGTCCATTCCCATGTGTCAACTGCCAGGAGGAGGTAGGACGGGGTGGATGGGAGGAAGGCATTTGCTTTTAGTTCTTGCTGTTCAAGGAATGCGAGATAAGGAGGGACTAGAAAGCAAGATATACAAGAAGTTGCTGAGACAACTAGAGCTGTTTCGTCTGGACAAAGCTGTAGGGAGACTTCACTGCTCTCCACGATTTCCTGAAAGAACAGTATAGTGAGGTAACTGCTGGTCTCTTTTCCCAGGTGACACGTGATAGGAACTGAAGACATGGACTTGAGTAGCTATAGGGGAGATTTAAATTGGACACTTGAGGGAAGAATTTCTTCACAGAAAGGCTATTTAGGCACTGCAACAGGCAGCCCAAGAAAGGGTGGAGCTACTGGTGGAGCTACCATCTCTGAAGGCATTGGAAACCTGTGGATGTGGCACTCAGAGACAGTTTAGCGGGACTAACTAGTGCTAGGCTGATGATCTTAACAGTCTTATCTAAATGATTCCATGACAATTGAGAGATGTAAAGGGCAAAACGTTGACTGGATATTGTCTGAGAATGTAATGGCTGTGAAGAATTTATCACACAAAAGTTTTGAAGACTACCTCTTGTAATGTGGTAAAGGTGCAAGGGGTGGACTGCGCATAAATTGTTCACCTTGTTGGTGTTGCCATGATATTATATTGATTTTCTGCGCAGAGAATTCTTTTTACTGGTGTAGGTGAAGTCTATGAAAGATTATGATGAATGTGCTAGAAATGTATTTTAATGATAGGTCTTAAACATGCCTTTCATAGAGGTGACAGGTGGAATGTATTGGAGATATGTGGCAAGGTTTTGCAAGCAGAGGGCTGGAAGGGTGCCCTCTTGGGCAGAGCCCACAGTGGCCCCATGTCAGACCAGCACCAGCTCCAGTTACCCCAGAAGGGACCCACTGCTGCACAGAGCTGAGCCACGAGCAATACTGCATGTACTCAGAGAGCAGATTTAAGAAAGGGAAAAAACTGTTGCACAACAGCAGATGGGAGGGAGGATTGAGAAATGAGAGTGAAACAGTCCTGCAGTCCCCAACGTCAGTGCAGGAGGTGCTCCAGGCATGGAGCAGCAACTCCCTGCAGCCCAGGAGAGGTCTGTGGTGGAGCAGGCTGTCCCCCTGCAACCCACGAGCACCACATGCAGCAGATCTCCTGTGCAGCCATGGAGGAGCCCACAGAGCAGCAGTGGATGCAGCTGGAGGAGTCACAGCCCATGGTGAGATCCCAAAGCAGCAGGCCCAAGGCTGGAAACGTAGCCTATGGAGAGGATGGTGGGCAGGAGGGCTGGGGGAGCTGCCACCCCAGGGACTTGCACTGTAGCAGTACAGTCCTGAAAGACAGGCCTCGTAGTACAAGTAGTGTTGGAGCAGTGCTTGGTGAGCTGCAGCCTGGGATTCTGTATGGGAAGCCCACACAGGATCAGCTGGAGAAGGACAGCATTCCATGGGAGAGACCAACGTGTAACAAGGGCAGAGAGTGACCTGAGACAAAGTGCTATGGGCTGACTGTAGTCCCCAGTTCATTCCCCTGTGTCGCTCAGGAGGAAGAGATTGTACAAAGAGGTGGGAGGTTTTTGTAGTTTGTTCTTAATTCTCACTGCTCTAGTCTGTTTGTTACAGGCAAAAAAT
The DNA here is from genome assembly GCF_002078875.1 of Numida meleagris. NCBI lineage: Eukaryota > Metazoa > Chordata > Aves > Galliformes > Numididae > Numida > Numida meleagris. The sequence goes on from NC_034438.1 coordinate 17,731,504, forward strand.
AATATTCATCTCCCTAGTATAAGTCTGTTTTGTCTGCAATAGCAATTGTTGAGTTATCTCCTTGTCTTATCACAATTCTTGAGCCCTTTTTCATCCTATTTTCTCTCCCTCATCGTTTGAGGGGGAATGAGGGAACAGTGAAGTGGAATTCAGCTAGCCATCAGTGCAAAGCACCATAAGCTGTTTCCAACAAGTAATCTATGCTTCACAGTAAAGGAGTGTAGCATAATACTTGAACATTTTGAATATTATATGGTAGGGGGAGAAAAAGAGAAGGAAGTGACAAATGTACATTTTGACAAATTTTAGATGAAAACGACATAGCAGAATGGAATTTAGATCTGAAGATTGTGATTTCTTTTTCTGTTTACTAACAACAAAATACTGTAAACAACTTGTACATTGCATATTTTACAAGCAAACAAGATGTACAGTCCTCCTTCGTAGTACACTGAAATCAGATACACACCTCTTAAGTAGCATATTTGACGGATGGTAGCTTAATGGCCATATAAAAGAGTTGGCCTGAAACTTTGCCAGTCTGTGCACACATTTAAATTCTAGATTAAGCTACAAATCTTTTACTCCAATCAATTGAAGTGATTAACACTGCACATAATGCTTCATGCATTCTCTTAGCAATGCAAAGTCAGTTATTCACACAAAAGCACAGTGGCTGTTACTATGGAAGAGGCAAAGAGGATTCTCAAACCTCTCATAAACTGCAGGAAACAACATAATGCAAAGGTGAGAAATAAAATTACCCCTGCTCAGAACTGCTGTTATGGCATAAGAATACAAACAGCTTTCAAAGAGACACATTACAAGTGTAATGTTTACAGAAGAACCAAAATGCTATTTACCAATTCTACCAGCTGGGACTACATAGCAAAGATATAATCCCATTTGTTATAATAATACCACTTCTTCATGGAGCACAGACGAGGCTTTCACAGAGTGACTTTTTACATTAAGGGGGACGATTTCTCAATTACTGCAGTATAATTCCAAAATTCTAAAGCCTATTTGTCACAGCACATGCAATGTTCCAGGGCACTGTGTTCAAGAAACGTTTAGATATAGAGTTGGGAGACATAGTTTAGTGGGGTTGTTGGTGGTAGGTGGATGGTTGGACTAAGTGATCTTGTAGGTCTTTTCCAACCTAGCTAATTCTATGATTCTATGATTTCCAGCCTATGCAGACAGGTCCAACTCCTTAGAATGCTGCTGATGCTCAGATTCAACCTCCTTTTCTTAATTAGCCAAGATAATCCAGCATTTCCATGCCTAATATTCTCAAGAAATGTCCCTTGGGCTCTCCAATCTGAGAGCTACCTCATTGCTGGCCATGTACACAAGACTCGCACCGGTTCATCTCACAGATGACAAAATGTATTACAACCTACATTGTCTCCTGTCATTTTCCAGTATTTTTAATGTCTCTGAGATTTTAACTAAGACATTAACTACACTCAAAATGTAAATTCTATTTTTCCATCAAATGCTGTACTGAAGCATATGATAAAAAGTAGTATAGTCAGAAAAACGCACCTTTTTCATTATCACTGTGTTTGCCAAGGTAAGGTGGAATTTCAGCTTGATACTGTGAACCAACCATTATTTCCTGAAGATGTAACAAAAAAAAGGAGAATAATATTAGCTTAACATTTTTCATATGGAAGCATAAAAAAGTGCTATTAACTTGGCATTTGGCAGAGAATTCCACAGTTAAGGTATTACTTTAGACATATACTGAAAATCTTAATGTATTTTTCTTAAAGTTTTTTTTTTTTTTAACTTTTTGTCTTCTTGAAGAAATAGTTATTACCTTTCTCAGATCTTCAGATGAGTTACCGTTGTCTGCTTCTACATCTTCACCATCTGATTCTTTATCTCCATCACATGTAGTGTTTGCTTCAGACAGGAAAAAAAAGAAGTTCGGTTTTAGCTAGGCAAGTCTTTACTACCTACCAAAGCCCATAATCAGAAGTTTTAATTGAACTGCATATTCAAAATGCTCTTTTAAACAAAACTGCCACAACATGTAGTAAAGATGGAGCAGCAATAACAAAATAGAATAAGCAAAAAACCAGCTCTTTGATGATTGTTTTCTAAATTTTTTCTTCCCCTTGGGAAGAACAACAGTAGAGCATTCTGTGTAATTCAAATACAGTACTTTGATGACCAAATCTTATTTTAGAATCTGGAAAAGAGCCTGGTACTGACTTCTGAAGTAATTCTATTTTCATAGATGTGTAATCCCTTCTAGAATGGAAGCAACCGCTATAATAAGACAAAAGCCACTTTTGTCTTCTCAAAGTACAACATTTTCAAAAGCAGGGCTGTAATTTCAACTTCATCATGCATAACTAGAATCATCAGCATCAAAGACTATACCTAACACTGTACAGACTGAAGTTCTTCTTTGGTCATTATTACAATCACCAGTCTATTCCCTTCTGCTGTTAGAAATAGCAGACAAGGAGCTGCGTGGATTTACAAAAATTGCAATATGCCTAGATAATTGCATGCAATTATTTCTTTCCACTTGATCAAAATTTAATAAAAATACCTATATTAAGTGATAGAAATGCTTAACTTAATCTTATCTTACTATTAGACAAATGAACAGGGAAGAGAAGAAAAAAGAAACTTCCTGTTGCACAGAAAACTAGTACTTCCTATCCTGAATTAGTGGGTATTTGATTTTAAAACGTCCAATCAAAAATTCAAATAGAGAAAGAGTAACATCCTCTTGTTGGTAGCTGAAAACAAAGATGACTGTTCCTTAATCCTAAGCAAGATGAGGGGCTAAACATTTTTTTTTCCATAAAGCTGCCACACTTCCAGAATCATACTCATTAACAGTTCACGAGTAAAACCCTAATGCCTACATTTAAGTGCCAGCAAATCTGGGCTTTGTTTGATTTTAAAAAGGTATTATAATTTCTAAGGTTTTAGTATCTCTCTTTCAACATGAGTATCTTCAGCTACAGCATCAGCAACATGTTAAGAACTACAACTGTAAGTGACTGAGCGAGCACATCATCTTTATCATTCTTGTCTAGAAAGATGAGCTCCCCCAGAAATAGCTTAAGATTGCCAAATTAAAAACATGATAAAATTCTTCACATTGCTCTAACTCCAGTACATCACCAAACAAACAAACTGCAGTAAGCAGTGAGGAATACCCGGGCCAGGCTGGGTAACTCAATCACGGGTTCTCAAAATTTTTCCACCACTGCTTGATGGGTAATGCAATTTTGGTGGTCAAGGGTTCGAAGTCCCCATCCTATACAAAACCACTTTCGTTCACCCTATGAAGTCCTATAGAAATGTGCTGTTATGTGTGAAAGGAAATAATAACAAAGAAATCACAGCCTTATTCACATCCTCAGGCTGAATGGAAGACTAGGTTTAAAAACAGCAGCTAAATTTTAGTAGAGAAACACTGACTTAAAAGAATTGGTAATATATTCACGTTATTCATTAAAATAGTGAAAAATCACAGTGGTTTTCAACATCACTTTAACAAGTAATAGCAAAAAGTTAGTGTTGGGAAACAGCTTTTTGTTGGTTGTTGTTGTTTTTTTAACCTCAGTGCTAATGAGACCCAGCATTTGGGTAACTGACTCCAACTCACAGAAACTACAGAATCAAAGCTGGAATGCCCTAATGAGCACGTTTTCCCATTACTAAAGAAGTTGCTCTGGATTTTTCTTTTTCTTTTTTTCTTTTTTTAAATAAAAGAAGAGAAGCCATAGCTTTTACGAGCAATTTAAATGGTGGACATGACTTCACTGTGAAACTCAATTACTTAGATTTCATAATACTTGATGCCCGTATCACAAAGGAAATGCTGTCCACAAATGACAAGTTGCAACAAGTTAGGATATTTTTAGAGATATTAGTTGCTCTTTTTTTGCTTTGAGAACAGTATCAAGTACAGGTCTTTCGGGTAATTACTAATAATTGAAGATGGCATTCATGTACAACATCCTACAAAGCACTGTTTCTCAGCTCCCAGTAAAGTCAGTAGTACTCCGCAATTTTTATACTTTAAGTTAGTAAGCCGTATACAGTGCCTGGACTGTTCTGAGTACTATCATAAAATTAGTTTTCCTACACCGCAATGGCCGAGGAAAGAAGTCTGTAGCCTCATGTGAAGTAACCGACGGTGTCAAGTCATCAGCAGAGGACTGTGTTTCTTCATCATCACCCGACAAGAGGTCTTTAGCTATTTCTTCCTGTATCATTAAAATAAAAATAAAATTAGAAAAAAAAAAAACCTCAAAATGTTTATAATAAGTATAGACTGGTGAGCATCTAGATTCATCTGAGATGTTTCTCCAACTGCTTCCAACAGAAAACACCAGAATTGCCTCAAAACTTTAGAATTTTGACATTCTTTACATCACAATGAAACTTAAAGAGGCTGTTACCTCCTGACTCTGAAGAAAAATAGAGTTGACAGGCACTTTTGCTTGCTTTACAGAAAGTAGACAATCTTATCTTCCCAAAATACAACAAAAAACTGAAGTATCCATCGGTTAAAAAAGACAAAAAGAAGAAAAGAAAGAAAAAGCTCACTTCCTCCACTAGCAGACATGTTTGAACTGAATAGAAGTTAGGAAGGGAAAGAACTGCATTTGACAACAAGTCGACTGCATTTTTGTAGCCTCAACACAATTATGAATCCCGATAAGAATCCGAGAGCCATCATTGTACCCTACTTTCTGTGTAGTTTACCACTACATCATACTTACAAAAAGTAAATACATAAATGCACACTTACATTTTCTACCTACAGATTTTATAATCCAAACTACTAATTGCAAATGCCTTACTACAGAATATAAGATTTAAATCTCAGAAATCAGTGTTAGATAGAAACAGAAGTTTCAGGTTTTTACATCAGTAATAGAACATACAGTCATTGCAGATAAATACAATCTTTCTCTCATCCCCCCCAGGAATCCAAGATGCATCCAAATGATACACATCTGAAAGGAACAATCCAAAGCATCCAGAAGCGTATTATCAAGTTATCCACATAAATTTTGATACACAATATGTATGTTGGAATCCAGAATTATTATTTCTGCATGTTACATACTCTAAAATAAAATGTATGAGGGCTGCTCCAAAACTAATGCCTCCTATTTTATTATGCTGGCCCATGACGTCAGAGATGGATATTAGTGGTATGGCAGCAGAGGTCAAACCTTACCACTTACATTTTGTTGCCATGCAACATATGGCAGCAGAGGGGCAGTCGGACAAAGTGGTGTCTGACACGGAAGTGCATCTGAAGCAAAGGTGTGACTGTCACTGAATTCCTCCATGCAGAAAAAATGGCACCCATTGACACTCATCAACACTCGCTGAACGTTTATGATGAACGAAGAGTGGATGTGAGCACTGCAAGGCGGTGGGTGGTGCATTTCAGCAGTGGTGGCAGCAGTGTGAAAGATAAACTGTGTTCCGGATGGCTGTGAAGATTTTTACGAGTGTGGTATGGAGGCGCTTGCTCATCGCTGGAGAAAATGCATAGCTAATGGTGGTGACTGTGTTGAAAAAGAGTGTTTTGTAGCTGAGAATTCGCTCTATCATATACTGTTACCATGCTCTTTGTATCTGTTCTCATTTCCATGGAAATAAATAGGAGGCATCACTTTCAGAGCAACTTACACATATCTTTACAGAAAAAATCCCACTTCTATTTTGAAAAAAAAAAAAAAACACCCCTTTTTCTTCCCCCACCAAAAAAGCACACACAACCATACTCTTTTAGATGTGTTTTAAAATCATAGTTAGCTTATTCTGAATTTGAACACACTACCACTGAAGTTGCTATGCATTTCTAAGTGGAGTAAGTACAAAAGAATCAGATTTTCAGTGTCCTTGAAAATTAGTGCATTCAGAATAATATAGTAATTACTGATTGTATATTGAAATTGACAAAGATACATATTTTAAAACGTAAAGAGATACTGAAATGTAATTGGAGGTCACCAGCATTTCTGCTTTTATATTGTAATACTGGGAAAGATAGTTCTAACCTACTTTATCTAGAGTCATATCTGGAAGTTCATCTGCAAGTTCACTCGGAGAGCTATCCGCACTGGAACCTGCCATAACTGGAATTGTCGGTTCATAGCCATAGAATGCCAGCAAATCCTCCAACGGCATGTTTCCTTCCTAATACAAGAAGATTTACAAACATTTCAACACGTTACCAAATACCTCTGAACAGTTCAGACCTGAAAGGAAAAGATGTATTTTGATAGACAACAGTAAAAGAAAACAAAACAAAACAAAAAAAAAAAACAAACCAAGAAAAAGTTTTCCTGAAAGCAGGAAACTTAATTCAAGATTTAAAATATTTTCAGGCACAGTACTAAAATAATTAATCACTGTCTCTCTGGGGACTTCACTATTTGCCATCAAGCTATCCAAGAAACCTCTTTACGAGATGAAACTAAACAGTATTCAATTATTAAACATTCGTTCCTAACCTGATTCATACTGCACAGCATGATTTACCCATATTTCTTCAAGACAGAAGATACCCTAGAAACACAACTCCTTTAGAAGACACAAATGCTGTAAAACTGAAACACTTCAGTACTACAAAATACTTACAGCTGCATGTGTGCATTCAAAAACCCACAGAAGTAAACCAAAATAACAACTTTTTATTCTTCGTTTCCATTTCCCATATAGCATATTTTATAGAGACTGCTTCTGAGAAGGTAGTTGACAATTCAGAAGGCAAAAAAAAAAGTCAAGAGAAAGGCTGGATTTATGTTTTTTTACTAATTGTTTTTGATCAAGTGATTTTACTAAATATCGCATGTGCATCCTAAAGACAATTAATAAAACAATGAACTGTCGAGAGTTGCCTTATTCAAGCCATCAAAGAATCAGAAATATTTTCTGATATTCATATACCTTTAGAAGTTATGTTACCTTAAAAAATTTCTTGTTGAACTCATATACAGGTTAAATTACTTGTTTTCTTTAGTCAGTTAAGGTTTTAGTCCTGCAAAGACTTTTCACAATGGATATACGTAAACACAGATCCAAGTCTTTCAGGATCCAGACCTAAAGTAATGAAATGTTTAGGACGAGTGGTTCTTGATTCTTTTTCCCTCTATTATGGAGGCAATAAGACCATTTTGTGGAGTAATCCAGTTAAATAAATAAACTCCAGTTTAACCATCAGACTTAGCAAGCTGCTTAGTTATCTTAATTGCACATTCTTAATCAGTAAGAATATAATTGTAAAGGTAGCACAACAAAAACTAAGGAATATACTGTCAACTCCATATTTAGAAAAAAAATGTACGCGGGCTACACAAACACAGCTTTGTATTTGAATCTACAAAATACACTGTTTCAGAACTCTTTATCAAAATCTGCAGTTATGTTGAGTGATTTAAGTGGGTCACTGAACTGTAATGCAAGTAGCACCAATTTGTGGGCGTTCAGCATTCAGGAGACATTTAGAATGGGTGATCCACTGACACAGATGAGCAAGAGGTGTAAAGAGGAAAAATACATAATTAAACTGCATAAAAATACAACAGGAAAAGCAAACATGCATGTTGGTCATTCTGTACAACCACTGAATGCCAAACCAATGAAACTCAGACAGAAATTTACATAGCAAGAGAACATTTTCATGCCTGAAACACGAATGTTTTCCAGATTAAAAAAAAACACAACTAACCAACATAATGAAATACATCATTACTACCCAAAATGCATCCAACTTCTAAGTTACAAGTAATAAAAAGTGGTATTAAATAATATGACTCCAAAACCAGTTTCAGTAATTTCCCTCCAAAGTTTGTGTGTTCTTAAATGAAAAAGAAGCTGAATTTAACATAAAACCTTAGAAAATCCAGTTCAGCCTTTTTGTGTAGATACAAATGATATATCCTGATTTTTTTTAAACAAGCTGCAAATACATTCTGCAGGACACTACATTACACAATACAAACTGAGGAATGGATTGATTCTTTTTTTCAGTTAAAAAAAAAGGTACAACACACACGGACACTTGAAAAAGTCACTCTTACCTTTTCTAAATCTTCAATTTCAGAACCAAAATTTTTACTTTCTTCCATCATTTCCTCTTCTTCAAGAGTTCGCTCATCATCATAATCATGTACCAGCATTTCAGCAGAAGGGTCAAAGTCATGATCTTCAGATGATAAAGAGCCAACTATCAAAAAAGCCTAATATGAGACAGATCTTCTACAACATACTAAGTTACATCACAGAAACAATTAAGATTGCATAAATTCTTTCACATGCAAGGTCAGAATTCTCAGTAGAGTAACTAGAGCAAACTACCAACTGTCTTACAAATTCAGCTGTTTCAGCTGGCATTCCCTCCTCATGTTTACAAGGAACAGGTACCATTTTCTCTCTAGCAATATAGAGTACTTGGAACAACTATCCAAATTACTGAAACAAAGTTTCAGAAAATACAGAAAAGACTGTTCAAAGCATCCTTGAAGTTATCCTTAAAGATTTCAGATTCTGCAAACATGTAAATTGTACTTTACAAATCAAAGAGACTGACATGTAATTTCTGATTCTGTTTATCATGATTTGTATGGTAACTAGCCTAGTTTTTCACTGGTACATGGCTAACTTAGCTTATAAATCAACTTCCTACTAACAGCAAAATAAAGACTGAGACTCACTTCAGGTTAGTTAAGCCTCACAGGTGAGATCTTTTATTAAAACTAGCTCAACTCTTAGCACTTCATCTAGAAAGAAAGAACAAACATGGCAGAATCTCAGGAAATATAGAGTAAAATATACTGGACATAACAAAGTGTTTCTAATAGATGACAATAATCAATCAGTCATTGCGATACTTCTGTGGTCAATACCCAACAGGATATTCATAAAATAATAACAGTACTTTTTCTTGATTTAAGTGCATTTTTTCAGCTGTTGGAAAGGCTAACGTAAGATTCAACAGGTTTTATAGATGTGAATACTCTGGACTGCAAAGTCAATGTTCTGCAATGAAAACTACTGAAATACAATGTTGTTCTTTAACGTTCACTTGCTTATAGCTTTCAGGATGGAGAAAATAAAATTACTGGGATATTGCTCTTTCACTTCTAGTTTCCTCCTCTAGTTGTTACACATTAGTGCTCTGTTGCAATCTTTAGCTTACGAGCAGCAGAAAAAAAAATATTAAGAATTACTCCCACAGAAGAACTTCTTTAGAGAATCAAGAAAATATCAACAAATCTTCAATCTTCTTGTTAAAAAAATGAAAGCAGTATTTCTCAGTGCATTGCTTCTAGACTTCAAAGAGACACTTGAATACACTAACACTTCTGAGTCTTAAAGCATCTAACTAATTTTTCAGTAATTGTGCTAAGCATATATTGCTTACATGCAGGCAATTAATATAAACTTTGTCCATTTAGCTTGCTCAAGACAATATTGTGCAAGATCGTAATACCATGCCATAAGGAAACATTCAGGCCCCAAATGCTTGTTATTCACATGCAATTCATATTACGGCCTCGTGGATCACTCAGCATAGCTGATAATACTAATACAATTACAATAAATACATTACATGTTGGGTATTTCTCCTGTTGGCTCTTACATCCTGATCCCGCAGCCTTTCAAGAACTGACAGCTCTCTTTATCTAGTATATATTTACCCATACATACACATATGCTCACAATTCTTGTTTCTAATTGCTGTTCTAACTCATTTTATGTTTGAATAACTGAAATGGAAGGTTGACACAACTCTCAGACTTCAGATAAAAAAGTCCCACTCAGCAGCTCTAACACTCGATATCCAATTTAAAAACATACTCAAGTAACATTAAGTCATTAAGTTAAGCTAGAGTACTTAAACAGAAAAAAAGAACTAATGTGGAAAGCCGTTAGATGGAAGCAAATGCACTCCCCAAATACGTATTCATGAACAGCCTTGCTGATATTACACACATTTGCTTGCGTAAAGGAAAGTATTCCAAAGAACCTCAACAGTGGTTCCAGCTTCAATAATTGTGTGTAGTTATGCTTTTAAACACTTTCTGATATTATGAAGAAGGCAAAAATTCACATAAACTTGCAGTTATCAGTGAGAAGCACTCGCTCTCTCTCAGTCTCTCCTGACTGCATGGCTTTCCTAAGGTGCTGACTGAAAAGTGCATAAAACTTTGTTTTCATTTTGGGTTCCAAGCAGCCAATTGCTAACTGCGACTGGAATTAAGGGAAGAACTCCACAGCGCGCATCCCTCTCCTTAAAACCAGGCAGGCGATTAGTTACGTGAATGTGAAGCGCTAGAAAGGCTACGAGGCAAGAGGGGATGATTGCGGGAAGGAGCAGGAGGACAGCACGGTGTGTGGCGGCGAGCGGGGTGCCGGGCCGGGGCTGGCGAGGACGAACCTGGGCTCGAACTCCCAAAGGAAGCCTGCGGGGAGAGCAGAGGGGCGCGCGGGTGAGAATGGGGCCGCATCCCATACAGCAGGTCGAATTCTCCATTCCATGCTCCACCGTCGCTCCTCTCCGCCCCGAGCTCCCCTCTCCCTTCTCCGTCCCTTTCTGCCGCTCTCCCTGCGCAGGCCGCCGGCCTCTGCCTCCCGCCCGCCGGCCCCTGCATCCCACCGCCCGCTGCCCTCCCTCCATCGCTCGCCCGCGCCCCACCTACCGCTCCCCTTCCCTCCGCCGCCGGCCAGAGGTCCCCAGCACCGCACTCGGCTCGGCGCTCTCGCTGCCCTCGTCCCTAGCCCGGGCGGGACATGACAGCGGCAGGCAGCGGCGGAGGCAGCCGGACCGGCCGCCGCCTCTTCCCCGCTCGCAGCCCGGGGCTCGCTCCTCCTCCCTCCCGCCGGTCATTTCTCCGCCGCCCGCGCTGCGGCGGCGCCGGACCGTCCCGCGACCCCCGGGGCTCCACCGCGGCGGCCGAGCATCTCTCGGCGCCGGGCCCCGTCGGCCTCCCGCGGGCTGCGAACCCGGCACGGCGCAGCGCCGCCCGCCGCGCGGCCTAGTCGCGCAGTCTCCCGTTGCCCCGGCGCCGGCCGCCCCAGCGGCCGCACCCCGCCCCGCCGGGCCCCCCGCGCAGGCGGGCCGCCCCGGAGCCTCCTCGCAGGGATGGCAGGGCGGGCGCGGGGGGCCGGGCGGGCGCAGGGCTCCGCGGGGAGCCGGCCGAACCCCGGTGCCCCAGCCCGCTTTCCCCGCTCACCTCCGCCATATTGGGACGATCGGGCTGAGCGACAGCGCTGCGCCGAGTGCCCGGATGGGGCCGCTAAGCCAATGGCAGCCGCCGAGCCCCAGCCGGAGCCGGCCGGGAGGGAGCGGAGGGACCGGCGGGACCGGGCTGGAGCGGAGGAGGCGGCGCCGGGGCCGGAGCCGCCCCGGGACCCCACCCCCGGCGGTACCGCGGAGCTCCCGCCCAGACCGCCGAGAGCGCTCCGCCCGCCGCGCTCCGGCCCTGCCCCGCCGGAGGGGGGCGCTGTGCTCCCGGCGCAGCCAGGGGCGTGAGAGGCGCGGCCGCGCGGGGCTCCCGCCGCCTCCCGGCAGGTGTCCGCGCCCGGATCGAGCAGGGGGGCGGCTGCGGGGACACGGCGGCTTGTGCAGCGTTCTGCCGCGGGGGGCGGAGGCCCGAGAGCCGATCTGCTTCTGTTCCCGTTCGGTACCCGGCTGCGTTACCTGCTGCTGTCTCCGTGTGCGGCACAACGGAGAACGAGTTGCGTCTTCGTTTTGAACGAAGGAACGATGCTTGAAGGAAGCAAGGCATCAAAGCCTTCATGTCGTGCTCTCGTTGATCGTGTAGTGCGGCTTAAGAAGAAAAAGCGAGATTTACTATGCAGCACGTTTTCCCTATTTAGAAGTGGGTACGTTATATGTACAAACAAATATCTACTCCATTCTTAGTGATACGTTTTGTCCTGATACACAAGAAGTGGGAATCTGACCATCCTCAGCTTGATTGTTGATCCCCAGCTGTGAAGACAAATGTTTTAACTTAGGAAGTACCGTCTCTGCTGCCAGCCAGCACAGTGCATGCCACACTGATACTGAGCAGCGATCCACCCGAGGGGTAACGTTCGGCAGCAGTACACGCCTGCAGAAGGGCTCCAGGTCTTGGTCCCATCCTGAGCACACAGGAGGCCAAATGCTGGGCCCTCAAGTGAATCTCTTGCTCACAGGGCCCCCCCTACAATCCCATACCACCAAAACCTTGCCATTTAACCCAGTAGATTCCACCCTCACCTTTGTGATTTGCTTATTTAAGGATTATCATTAAAAGATACATTAATCACAACCTTCACTCATATCAGCAAAATAGAATTTCCCACACTAAAATCACTGTAAGATCACACACTCTAGCCCATGTGCCTTCACCGAAAAAAACAACACATTCAACTCTTAGGTGGTAAGTTCTTCAGAACTGTTTGATTCTCAGTATCCAGTCCATGTTTTGCCAATTTCCCCATTACCATCCTCATCTCAAACTGAGTCCCACACTGGACACTGAAAAGGACTGCGTAGTTTCACACTGATGAGCTGCTGAGCTGCAACTCCCAGCTCTTTCACTCCCTCTCCTCAAAGGAATAGGGGAGAAAAGACAACCAAAAAAGGGCTCAATAGTTAAGATAAGGACACAGAGATTGCTCACCAATTGCCATCACAGGCAAAACAGACTTAGCACATGGAAACAAATATACTCTGCTGCTTATTACTGACAGACTAGAGCAGTGAGAGCTGAGCTTGCAGACAGTGCAGAGATCCCAAACCAATGTAGGTACTTAAGCAGCAGAATTCTGTGCAGTTTTATTTATTCTGCTGGCACCTGTTGCTCCTAGAAACAGTGTAAATTAACTTGGACCACATGCTACACTGCTGAGTCGGCTTCAATTCCATTACATAAAAAATTCAGGTATCTCTGAACTACACAACAGCCCAAGGTGTAGGCACATCTACTCTTGATGTACCAGTGGATATGATGATTGCAACATAAAAATTGCAACAGAAAGGCATTTTCTTAGGAAGTTGTCAATTTCCTGAAAAAGTTGTTACAGTCACTAGCAGCTCCAGCCTCATCCTGTGATCTCTTTCCTTCCTTCTGAAGTTTTATTTGCAGATTAGGGAGTTATCAGGTTAAAATGAACTATGAGCAACAGATAGGCTATGTCAGATACACTGCATGTGCTCCCAACTTAAAAAAGAAGGAAGGTTTACTACTTTATTCTTATAGTTTTGAATGCCCTTATGAACCACTAATGCTCCTCACCCCTTTCCAGTTTTGTTCCCTCCAGATACAGCAAGCCCAGTTCTCCTCTCTGTTCCCTCAAAGCCTCAGCTTCAGACAAAATAGTTTCAGATCAAGAGAAGAGCACAGAAAGTCACATGAGTGGTAGGAATCCCCAATTCAGGGAAGAACATATTTGGTTATATATTCATCCTCCCAGTAAGAATTCTCCTCAGTTTGGTGAGACTGTGTATTTCCTAATTTCTGAAGTGATTACTTCATATTCTTTTATCTGTTTAACATGATAAATTTTAGAAGTTATGTTGCATGCAGATTTGAAGATAAATCCCATGCTGTTAATTTAAATCTTAAAAAATTTAAATCTTTTATCAGATTTACATCCAAGGGAGGGTTTATTTTTTTAACTGTAATTCAGACCACTTTGATAAAATAATTGGAACTCATAGCTCTACCACAGCAGGTCATTAGGTGTTTTCCAGAGCTGTCTGCAGTTGTAGGAAGAATTCTGGAAAAGTGACAGTGCTTAGAATTGTTGTTGACATGGGGCTGCAAAACAGGGGAAAAAAAAGAAAATGTAGAACTCATCTGATTCTAAAGTGTATTGTCACTGAGATCTGGGAGGGAAACTGCTCCAAGACCACCTCCCCAAAGGGAATATCTTGCAGGTAAATCCATCTGGAATACACCTGTTCAGTAGTTCGGTGGCAGTCGTGTTCCCAGTTCCCTTCCTTCGCGCTTGCTCTTAAGAATACTACAGGGTTCAAAAGGTTTGTCACTTTCAGTTTGACATTCTCTTTTTCCAGTAGGACAGCTTGGTATTTCAGCGTTCTGCTGGGAGACAACCAATGGCCTCCTTTTAGTTCCAGGACAGCTGTCACCATGTGTGGCACAAGTACTGTCGTCTTTTGTCCCAGAGACAGCTTCCAGCTTCCTGTATCAAGAATAGGTCAGTGGCCACCACTGCCCTAACACATGATGACCAACCCTTGCTGATGTTATCAAGTTGCTTTAAAAAGTACCCCACTGGTCTCTTCCGAGGTCCTAATCTCTGTGCCAGGACCCCTGGGGCAATGTGCAGCCTTTCATGCACAAACAGTTCAAATGTTTTTTTTTTTCTTACCAGTCTGGCTTTTGGCTTCAGATGTATAGTTACTGCTTTGGCCTGCCTTGTTTGTCTTGGGCTTCCTGCAGCCCACATCTGTGGAGTTACTGTGTTCTCTACCTCTTCAGTTATTTCAAATTCAGGAGGTGATTCCTGCAACAAAAAGACCTGGGCCTCCATGGCCTTATCCTTAGGAATATGTACTTGAATTTTTTCCATCAACAAATGTAATTTGAACTTTTGTTTTGCTTAGTATATCTCTACCTAAAAGCAGCACAGGGCATTCAGGCATCTCCAAAAACTGATGAGCCAATAACCTCTCCCCGATCCTGAATTTTAAGAGTTGAAATATTGGCCTTCCTCCCTGTGGCACCACCAACAACCGAGGCTGTCTGATTAATGAACTGCCCTTTACAAGTATTAATAACTGCGTATAACTCCTGTATCTACAAGAAATTTGACATCAGCTTCCCCCTCCTTCCTGTAACCAGGGGCTCTGTTGGGGATAACTTTGAATCCATCCCCAGCCCCCTTCAATCTTGATCTAAAGTCAATATTTTTTTCTGCCTGCCTCAGCAGTCCCATGAAACTTGTTCGTGTCTGCTGCTCTAATTGCTAATTTAGTGGGTAGTTCCTTTTCCAGTGACCCCTATTCCTGTATCTAGCACACTGATCCCTTTCTAAGTGCTATCTCAGTGGTTGTTCTTTCACATATTTCCTTGTGGTCTTCCTCTGTCCATTTTTGTGATAGAATCGTCACTAATAATTTTCTCTCCCGATCTTACTTTTCTTTCATTTTCCTCTCTATATTATATACCTTCCATGCAGCTTCCTGTAAGTTACTCAGAGATCAGGAATCCTTCTATTTTTCTGTAATATGTGCCTAATGTCTGGATTCCGCTGCTCCACAAAAATAGATACTGGTTGTGCTGTATCCCTTCCTTTTTCCAGATTCACATCAGTGTATTTCCCAGCAATGGCAACTAATCTATTGAGAAAGACTGATGGGATCTCATTCCTGTCCTGCACCACTTGGTACAATTTAGACATATTCTTTGCTTTAGGGATAGCACGCCTCATCCTGCATGAAATCAATCTCTGATATTTGGTTAGTAATTCCCATTAACTCCAATTATTTGAGTCCCACTTAGGATCAGCTGAGGGAAAATGGTTGTCCACTGCTCCCTGTTCTGCTCTCTGAGCATGGATTCTTTCTGCTTCTTCCTTTGCCTTTGCCAAAACTACACTTCTTTCCTCATCTGTCAGCAGCGTGTCTAATAACAGTAAATCACTCCAATCTGGATCTTGAGTTCTAATGACAGTGTTCATCACCTTATCTACTTTATCTGGGTCCTCTATGTATTCTCCTGACAACTCTTTCCATGCTCATAGATGTCACCGAAAATAGCACTTTCTCCATTAACAGTCTGCTGGGTCCTACCACCTGCCTCAAAGGGACCTGTACCACCCTCAGAGTCCTCCTCCATGTTTGTCCTGCTGTGGGACTTAAATCATCTCTCTCTTGCTGACTTAATTCATCCTCTTGCTGACTCTCATCCTCCTCTAGACTTAGATTTAGTTTAAAATCTGTTTCATCTGTGCTTGGCTGCCCCAAACTTGAGCTATGTTCATGTCATGGTTTTGTGATTTTCAGTTATTGGTATTCCACATCATAACATCATGTAGTGGATATACCTGGTTCTCAGAAGAGAAGGACTACTACATTCCCCACGGCACTTTGCTCCTCTGTTACCATTTTCCAGCCGGAGGGAAAAGATAAAAGCTCGCAGTATAAAAACTTGCAGATCACGAGACCTCGTCCCTTTTTCCGCCCGTCTCTCGTCTTGGCAGCACCTCGCTCTCCAGCCGTCTTATCGTTGGTAGTAGAGTAAGGCCTACCTTGATTTTGGGACATTCTCTCTCTCTGTATTGGATTTATCAGCTTAAATTGTAATTATATTGTATAATAGTGTGTTGTTTTGCATTCGGATATCTTATTTAGTAAATTAGTTTGTTTCTCCTCAGATTGTTGCCGCTGTTCTTTGCTCTCAGGGCCATCCCCTTACCCTTTTCCCCTTTTCCCTTTTCCCGGGGCGTGGGCCCGTGGATCCCCCGTCCCCTTCGTCACGGAACCGGGCTGAATGCCCGTAAACCATTGACAGTTCACTTCTCTGTATTTCATTTCACTTTGCACCCTTTTGCTCCTGTCTGGCCTTGACTGCAGTACCCACCAACCTCTTCTTCTTTTTCCCCTTGCCGATACCTAATGCATGGTTTACTGATGCTGCTGGGTGAGCAGCAGTGCCTACATGGTTTCTTACTATACTTTTCTAAGACTGGCACTATGTAGTGGCACAAGCAGGGCTGCCCCCCACAGCTCAGGCTGCCCAGGGCCCCATCCAACCTGGCCGTGAACACCTCCCAGGATGAGGCATCCACAGCTTCTCTGGGCAGGCTGTGCCAGTGCTCACCACTGTAAGAATAAAGAATTTTCTGCTAACATCTAATCTAAATATCCATGCTTTTAGTTTAAAACCATTCCCTCTTGTCCTATCACTATCAGACCATGTAAAAAGTCAGTCTCCCTCCTGTTTATTAGCTCCCCTTAAATACTGGAAGGTCACAATGAGACATCTCTGGACTCTTCTATTCTCCAGGCTGAACAAGCCCAGCTCCCTCAGCCTTTCTCCACAGGAGATGTGCTCCTGCCCTGTGATCATCATCATCATCATCATCATCATCATCATCATCATCATCATCATCATCATCAAGGGCCCACTTCAACAGCTCCATATCTTTCCTGTGCTGGAGCCCCAGGCCTGGATGCAGTACTGCAGGTGGGGCCTTATGAGGCCAGAGCAGAGTCAGAAAATCCCCTCCTTCACCCTGCTGGCCACCCATTTTTTCATAAAGTCCAGGATATAGCTGGCCTTTTAGGCTGCAAGCACACACTGCTGCTCATGTGCAGCTGTTCATCTACCTGGACCCCCCAAGTCCTTCTGGCAACACTGCTCTCTATGAGTTCTTTGCCTAGTCTGTACATATATTTGGGATTGCCCCAAACTGAAAAATCTTCCCTATCTTGTCCAATGATCTGTGATGAGACTCCTCACTCCCTGCGGGGGGATGAGTGTAGGGATGAGCCTCATTCATCCTAAGATCCTTGATCTCCTCAGGAAAGGCAACATCCTTAATAAAGCAGCTTTCTGATTTTCTGGTCAGTACAACATGTCTGCATGCTGACATGTGACTTCACTTGTGATCTAACTGAAAACAACTGAAAACAACTGTTCTCAGTGCCATCTATGTGTAGGAAAACATGAGTAAGTACTTCCTGTGTATGCCTTACTGCTGGGCAAGGAGGAGCTTTTTAAGGAAAAGGTAAGGGTGTGATTAAACTGTAAACAATTAAGAACACGACAAAAAACAATTCTTGGTAAGTATAACATTGCACATTGCTAATTTTCATTCTATAGCATCAGCAGATTTGTCACATTACAGGAAGGAATAACGTGTTTTTTCAATGTCTCCCAGAGTATACACATATATTCACATATACACAGGCACAGCCATAACAGCTGCCATACTTTTAGCAGTGTTTGCAGGAAACTTGATTTTATTTAAGAAAGTAATGCAACTAGGCATTCCTTCAAAGTTATTCTTGTTTTGGAAGGAATGAGGAGGAATGGTTCCTAAACAGGAAGCACAGTGCTTTTTGTTTGCTCATTTCCTTTAAGGCAAGTGATAATAATTAGCAAATTTATGAGAAACTGCATCACTATCTTTCAAAGAGTTAACAAAGATAAACAAGCAGTTATATCCTGCAAATGTGGAAATTAATGCACAGAAAAGTTGAAAAACCCAGCCAAAGCCTGATGCGTGATCAATGGCAGAAATGAAAACCAAAACAAGGCAATGCTGATGTAAAGTAACAGCATCATCTCTGTAGACTGAGGTTTGCATTTCAGCAATTTGACATTCTGACTCATTTTCCCATTATTTACTGCATCAGGAGTTTCTAAAAGTGACATGCAAAAATGCCACTGTATAAGAGTGTGAGTATTGCTTGTGTTGGTCAGGTGTCCAGTCAGAAGCCTCTGAGTTCCCAATTCTGAAGGAGTGAAAGAGGGCCTCTGTGAAACTTGTTCAGTGGGATTTGGAGAAGAGCATTAGGTATTCCAGAAAGAGAAGTCTGGGAAAATACTTCAGTTGTGCTTGACGTTGTTTCCCAGTCTTTCACACTACCATTCTCCTTGTATATTTTGCAGCATTTAAGATGAGAGAACCATGTAAGAGATAGGAGAATCTTCTGCTGCTTGTTGTTCTTCATGAAAGGAAAAATAGAGTCAGAAGAGCAGCTGAACAAGAGGTAGATTTCACTCTCTTTAAGCTTTTGCATTTAGCATTAGAGTATTTGATCTTTGCTGGGGCATTTCAGCCAATTAGAAAACTGAAATGCTTCAAATCTCTCTTGAAAATACATGCAGGTGAATCTTAGGTTGGTTATATGTGGTGCAGTTTCCTCTCTCCAAGGATGACTGGTCGTAAAGGAAAGGAATTGTGAAAGCTGAGTCTGCTGCATCATTCTCTGTGGGGATCACATCACAAAACTCTGAAGACCTTTGAACTGTGAGTTAAATCCCACAGTGTTTGATATACAGGACAGTATCCAGGCTTCTACCAAACAGATCTAAAAGTAGTATAGGTCTGTATTTTATGTATGTATATATTTATGGGTAGGGATAAATTATTCTATGGATTAGACCAATTAACATAGATGAGAAGATACTAACAGATGTTTGTACATGCAATTTCTTTATCAGGTTTGTATATGGAAAGAAATTACACCTACGCTGGGAAAGATTCCTAAAAGTAGCATCTGTAGTAACTACACATACCTTAAAAAACACAATAATTTGTATGTTGAATTTGGATAAAACTTGTAGAAAACCATTTTGTTCACTTTGAAAGGAAGTGAAAATTTCTGAAATGAATTTAGTCATTAAAAATTGAGGGAAATAAAATGATAAGTTGGTCTCAATACTGATTTTAAAAGGAAAAAAAAAATGATAAACCATATATTGATTTGGCAGTGAAATGAACCTACACCAAATCATGAGATTTGTTCAGATTTAATTATGTGCAAGATTCTATCATCATAATGGTCACCTGATCTCTTTATGTCAAAACTAACATGCTCTAAGTTCACAAATGAGCTAGCTGCATTTTAGAGAAAACAGCATTTTCATTTTGTAGAATAAAAAAAAGAGAAGGGTAAAGATAAGTAGCTCATGAAAAATAGTAATTTAGTATTATATGTTCAGTTTATAATTGTTTCAACTTGTTCCTTTTCATCTAAATCATACTTCGTGATAAATAGTTACTATGTTGAGTTCTTTGTGAAATTTAGAACAGTGGTTATTCATTAGCTGTTGCTTTATTTTCCTGGGTGAACCAGTGTAGAAGTTGAATATGTTTGCGATTTACTTGCTTTTTATTTTTAGAAAAGGTTTAAGTATGACTTTATCCTTAAATAGAATAAGTATCATATAGACAGCATTTAGTCAGAGCATATTTGAAGAACAGTTGCACCCTTTTGACCTCCATCTATTAGCTGGATAATTTGCTAAGAAGATACTGGTGCTTAATGTAGAAAACCATTAAAAATAGTTTTATAAAAGCATTTGGTTTAATATTACTAGTTGTTATTGCTAATTTATTATTACTATTTATAATAATATTTTATTATAAATAATATATTTATAATACATTCTATTATTATTACTACTTAATATTACTAATTAATATTATTTATTAATGCTTTTGAAACAGTAGTAGAGATGGATGTTTTTACTGGTAAAAGGGATAAAGCTACTGGTGAGGCTGTTTTTGATTGCAACATGGGTGAAAAAAAGTTGAAATGAAGACATAATTCATTTAAAATCTTGATGTTTAATATCATCTTTACCTTGCAGTTAGTATAATAAAATGATGTTCTCTGGGTCCTTATACTGGCTTTTTAAACATTTTGATTCTTTCAAGTAGAAACAATCGTTATCTTTAGAAAGATAAACTGATAATTATTACAGGACAGATTTTTACTTATCTATCATTCAAAATAAATGCCTCTCTATTGCTTCAAATTATTAATTCAGTTATCTGCAGCTGTGCTGAAGTCTTTGCACAGACTGAATGCTGTTACCGTCAAAGTCAGCGCTAGTTTTTATATTAAGGTTCTTGAGAAAAGAACAAACCAGCAAACTCTTATATTTTAATTTTTGGACATGTTTAGCACTTTCTGGCTGTACTGAAGTGCACTGGACACTGAGATGCTTGGAGCTCATGAAAAATCAGACAATTAGAGGCTATGAATACTATAATGTAAATAACAATATTTATTTAATACATTTAAATCCCAGTATCTTATGTGTCTAAGCAGACTCATTGAAATCCTGAAACAACTTGAAAAGCCATCTTACCTTCTTTTCCTGGAAGGGATAAGAGATATAAATAGATAAGCACAAATTCTTTATACTTTCGTTCATTGTGTTACTGCAAACAATAATGACTGCATGTTGCTATGCACCGTTGTATAATACTTACATTCTTTGATTTTGTTCCTTAAAACATTTAATATTGTGAACATGCACTGGAAAGATATTTAAATCTTGGAAACAAAGACTGTTTGTTGAACTGTTTTTGTTATGACAAATTCTTGTTGAGCTTGGAACCTGATTGTACTCCCGTACTGAGAAAAATATACATTAGGACTGGGTTTTGCTATTGATGTTAGGCGGCCATTTTCTGTCTAGTTTTTAAATCTTAGGCTCACTGCACCTGAAACTTTCTGGATCAAATCTGTATTAATAAGGTTTTAAACCTGTTACATGAATATTTTATTTTATTCTTCGGCCTAATTCTCTGGTTGAGATCAATTGTGTACTTGGCACACTTGGTTTTTAGTACAAAGTTAATTATTTTGAACATCTTGGAGTGAAAATAAAATGTGTAATAGTAAATAACAAAATACATTTTCATGTTTTGTTTTTAGTATTTGCCATATTAAGTTTCTGAATGCATATTTATATATGTATCTTGTATTCTACCTTCAGAACAAACTAAAGGCAAAGACATTTCAAGTGCCTGCCAAAATACACTTTAAACTTTTGGTCTCGTGCTTCATCCCAGCAACAAAATTTGTGAGCAAATGATTTAAATTCATTACTTTTTTTTTCATATTAAAATGAGCTCTAAGACCTGTACACCTGTATTTAAGTATGAATGGCTGTTACTTGGTGGGAATTAAAATTTTCTATTTTCATTTCTGAGCATTTCTAGTAGATTTCTGATTCACTGTGTTTACTGAATACTTTTACACACTGATAAAGACAATACCTAATTGTGGCATTAATCTGCACTACCTATCTCTGCACTTATCTCTGAGTATGTAATTTGATCTACACCAATCTGAACCTTAAATATAGTATTGAGAGTAATAATTTTGAATGGAAGTGTTAAACACATTTTTTCCCTCATCATATTACCAGAGGTACCTTAGTCATTCAAAACCACTAATTCTTAGCTTTGTTCTTATAACTCAGCCACTGTCTAAATTCCACATTAGTTAAGTTACTCTTTGCTTGTATCAAGGTTTAGCTTCACAAACATGCGTAAGTACCTGTGTCAAAAATCTGGGCCTTTTGTTCCAAGTTTGAGGTTGGACATTAGGAGAAACTTCCTCTCAGAAAGAGTGGTCAGGCACTGGCATAGGCTGCCGAGGCAGGCAGTGGAGTCACCATCCCTGGAGGTGTTCAAGAAATACATAGATGTGGCACCGAGGGACATGGTCAGTGGGCATGGTGGGGATGAGTTGACGACTGGAACTGATGCTTTTAGGGATCTTTTCCAACCTTAATGATTCTATGATTCTGTCAGTTTGCTCATCAAAAAAGAAGT
Source organism: Numida meleagris (assembly GCF_002078875.1). Taxonomy (NCBI): domain Eukaryota; kingdom Metazoa; phylum Chordata; class Aves; order Galliformes; family Numididae; genus Numida; species Numida meleagris. The sequence goes on from NC_034438.1 coordinate 17,753,836, forward strand.
GTTAATATGGAGATACTGCTCTTTCTTTTTTTCTCTTTCTATCAGTCTCTCTCTTCATTTACATCTTACATGTCATCAGAACCACCTAGAGTGGTTTCCACAACAGAGGTGTTCTGCTCAGCTTGCCTAGTTTCAGAAGATGTTTTTGCTAAATTTAAATCACTTTAATGCTTTAACTTCTAATGCCTGATATTAAGTTTCCTCTGCTTGAGGCGAGATGTTTGTTAGCATGGTGCATTATGTTTGTGTGTGGATGGCACCAAACTTAACTCCCACTGTATCCAAGTCTATGCAGATTCCCATAGTCTGGATGACACTGAGGCTTTTGTCTGTTTTATCTTACTAAATGCAAGTAACAAAGAGCAATTTTAATTTCTATACTCTGAGTAACCATGTAGGCATTACATTCAGAAATGACAGTACTGTGTTGATGGATCTGGAATGCTGATTTATACTTTTACATGAAAAAAATAGGAAAGTTGTATAAAAAGCCAAACTATGAATTCCCTTTATTTGCATTATTTTATTTTACACGGTGTGTTTTCTGTAAGTGATCATCAGTTTAGGCAGTGGCTTTTTAATATTTGTCATGGGTTGATGAAGTATCTGAAATGCTAATAGGAAGCACGGGGATGGAGTGGAGAGTTGTTGGCAAGAGAGGCAAACACTGGAAGGAGCAGCCAGTGCATTATGAGGGAGAGTCTCCTGGTACAGCTGGTTTCAGGGATCTGGAAAATGAAGTATGTACTGGAGAGCCTCAAGCCTGCATTTCAGAGTCATCTTGTAGGAATGGAATGTTGTTTCTGCATTAGATATCAAAAAGAGGGAATTAATCTGAAGAAGTAGAGCACAATGTACTTTGTAACTTGCCCTTAGAAATGGCTAGTTTGAAAAAGTGGAAATACCCTATATTTCAGTAACATATTTTAGAAATATTGAATTATGTGATTAATTCTCACTTGTGAAACTGTAATAGTTGTGAATAGTATGGGTATAGTATTATGGACTAGAAAGCATATTTTGAGGCTATTCTGTTCAGATAAGAGACCCTCAATGAAAGAAAAACAGACTTATCAAACATCTGAGAAGCCAGGGCCTCCACACAAGCCCGAATTGACTCACTCTGTGGGTACGTTGGGATGCAACATGCAGGCATGAAGATACCCCCCTCTATCCTCCTTCCAAACTTATCTCTATCCAAGGACGAGCAGATGTCCGAGTGTTGAGTGAGCAAATGTTTAGAAGTTAAATAATCAGCAATATACATGCTTAGCTAGCAACTATTTATGTTTAGCCAGTATCAGTATGTTTAGTTGAACGTTGGGAAGATTTGTGAACCTGAAGTACTCAGCCAATGAGGAACCAGGGGAGGAAAAGATAAGCACCGGGTAATAGGGCATAAAAGATGGAACACTGTCTCTGCAGGTGCACTCCTGCTTGCAGGACGCCCACCGCTGCACTTGCGAATAAAATCTGCTTTTATCAGAGATACCGTCCTGATAAATTCTTCGGATATTTCCAACAGTCTGTCAGGTAAGGTCTGTATAATGGATTTCTTCCTAAATTTGTGGTCTAGGTTATCACTCACTCCTTTATGCATTCTGTTCCCTAGCCCTCCCTTGGCCGTGGTAAGCAGAATAAAAGCATATGCTGCGTTCAATTTATTTTTGATTCTTTAAAATGTTCTCAGGTACAAAACCATATTGGCCTGATGACTGTTCTGAGGCTGTTACTCTCTTCTGTGCTATACATACTTCCAGGTACAATTTGGCTTCAGAAGATTAAATAACATATTTTACTATAAAAATTGCTAAAAATATTGCTTGATAAATTTGCTTGTCTGGCTATTTTCTGTCTTTCCTCTTGCTCTTCGTGAATGACAGTGACTACATTTACACCAGGATTTCTTCATTGGTGAAGAAACCCACATGGAATCTATCAGTGCAGTTTGATTATTCCCCACAGAACCATGACTGGCTGTATCAGAAGAATCATGCTTCTGGCTGTATAATGTCTGTCCATAGCAGGAGAGCCAGCTGGTACAATTACACTGAGTATGACAGAAAAAACAAAATTAACACTGCTGTGCCTTCAGGCTTACAAAAATTCCATTAAACTCATCATCAGCTTTGAGGAATGGTCTTGCAGACTAGGCTGGAACAACATGCAAACTGACATGCGTTGAAAGAGGAGAAACCTGGTTTGAGTTTTGCTACTGGGGTCTGTAAGGTCAGGACATCAACCCCACTGCTTGCAGGACCCTGCTTTTTGTGAAATGGCACTGGCATTCTGTGTTCTGCTACGGAACAAAAAGAAACGTGAATCAAACCCATTTTCCACTACTGCTTAAAGGCTGTTTTCTCAACAGCTATCAAGGGTTTGCTGTGGATACTGATATTGATGTGGATATAGTCCCAACGAGGAAACAGAAGGCTCACAAACGAGCATCTCAAACTGAAACCTATTAGGAGAGTTGATACAGGTGAATCTGTAGTCTGCTGTTGATTGTCACAGCACTCTCCTGGCACCTGCAGTGTGTAACAGCAGAGCCAGAGAATGCTGTGCAGAGTGAAGACTTCAGCCATAACTCACCTGGATGAATTGAAAGATCACTTCAGTTCATTAGTAGCGCCTCTGGTGCATGTTGTCAAGGTGCACTGACAGTGCTTTATTGACTCTAAGTGCTTTGGCGTTACCTCAGCTCAATTTCCTAATCACATCTACTCATCGTCTTACAGGATTGTATGTGTCTCTTTGGGTCTCATATGCAACCTTTTGATTAGAACTCTTTTTGGAATTTCCTATGTTTGAAGCATTCAGCACCACAAGCCCTAAGACACATGGGTTACGCTCCTGCACCCTGCCTGCAGCTCTGGTCAAAAGTTTGAACAATTTAAAGGATGAGGAAGAAGAGTAAGATTGCAACACAGATGGGATTGTGATGGGAACTGAAAAACTCCACCTTAGCCCTTGGAAATTGGAGCTGGGGCAGCCTGGTGAGAATTGACTGGTGGGTAAATGAGTCTATGGTGCTTTCTGAGTTTTTTTTTTTTTTTTTTTTTAAGGGTGGAATTTTCATGCATCTCTCTACTTTCCAGCTTTCTCAGCTGTTTATTTTTGCTTTCAAATACTTTAATTTTTGGGAGCGTGTGTATGTCCGCAGCGCCATTCGGAACCCCACGGTCCGCCCCGTGCCTGTGGCCGGCATTCCGCGTCGTTCCACTCCTACTGAGAGGAAACTGCCTGTGCATCGAGCAGAACCGAGTAGAGGAAACGGCTAATAAAAGTAAATACAGAAGGCTCTGTAAGTGCTTGCCAGCATCCTTCCTAATGACATTTAAGCCTACTTTTGCGTATTTAATTTTTCAATTTTTCATTTAATTAATTGCAGAATAATTAGACTCGCAATGGCAATGAGATTTCCAAGCTGCTGGGCGCCATTTCAGACACTGAGCGCAGCCCCGCCGAGGGTTGCATCGCGCTCTGTTCGGAAAGGCACGCGGCTAGCGGTTGCGATCCACGGGACGCGCGTTCCCCCCCGTGCTCAGGCTGTTGTTCCCCGCTCACCCAAGGCTCGGCGGCGCGGCGCGGCCGCTGACTGCGCGCTCCGTGACGGCGGCGCCGGGAACTCCCGTAGGCGGGGGGAAGGGGCGGAGCATGGCGCGCGCAGGGGATTCCCCCGCCGCCCCGCGCGGAACGTTCGGGATTGTTCCCGTGACGTCACCACACGGGAGCTCCCGCCAGCGGGGGCGGGGGCTGGGTCGCACACCTCGGCGGCGGCCAGGGAGCCCCGCCCCGGGCTCCCGCGGGGTCGCGCGGCGGCTCTCGCGAGGTTTGATCGCGCGGAGCGTTGCTGCTCGGAGCGGCGCCATTTTGGGAGCGAGGCGAGCGGTGTGTGTGGCT